>NW_028238781.1:255000-555000 GCF_021556685.1 Rattus norvegicus
GGGAAATATTCCACTTAAACACTCTTAAAATATATATCAAATACCCTAAATTCGCATTGTTAGAAAGAACACAGTGAGTTAGAAGACATATGAAGTAACCATGATACATCCAGATTATACATAAGAACGTTCCACCTGATGTTCTGAAGGACCTTAAAGCCTTGAATGAATCAAATCTTTTATAGTTTTAAGGATAACTAGATAGTATAATAATGTCAATTTTTGATTAATTAATAAAGTTAATGCAATAAATATTGATTAGAATATTTTACTACAACAAATCACCCACTTTTATGAAAATCAAAAATTTGACTATACTATTTCTATGGGACATAAGATAACTTAAAACGACAAAGTGCTAACATGTTTAGGGAGATAATTTTAAAGAGAAAAAATGTGGGAGGAAAAATATGAGATTAAAAAAGTAAGTTACATACACAGTGTGATTTTGTTGGCAGAGTGAATATGTCAAAAGTTTGGAGTGACTTGGATTTATTTATTAATTTAAAAGGGTAGGTTACATGCCAGCAGGAGGATGGACTATCGGATCAGATCTCAAGAAAGTGCCAAATGTTCCAGTTAGTATGACTATGTTATAGTAAACATAAAAATGCCAGTGTGGGAAATTGAAGGTTTAATTCACCTCACAAGTTCCAGTTCATAATCAATGGAATCCAAGAAAAGAACACAAGGCAGCAGCATGAAAATAAAGAGGAACTCTGCTTACTAATCTGCTCAGCTACCTTTTCTCTGTAACCTCCTCAGCTTACTAGTGCTGTTACCATCCACAGTGGGCTAAGTCACCTTACATAAACTAACCATCAAGAAAATGCAAAATACTGATGCCCGCAAGCCATTCTTATGGAGTCAGTTGCTCAATAATGCATTATTTAGACAGTCACAATAAGCAATCACAGCAAGCCATAAAAGCAAAATAGAAAACTTAGCCAACGAAAGATAAGAGTACCCCTTCATGAATGGAATTTGAGGTCAAAGTGAAGTTCTATGTGAGGAAGAAATTAGAAGGAATTATGCCAGATATCACACTTTATTTAAAATAAAAAGTGAAAAAAAGACAAAGCCACAATTAAAATATTGTTATGTTTGACACTTTGAAACCTCTTCTGGATTGCAGGGTAGAGTCAGGACTTGGTTTTTGGCTGGCAGCTCAATTGATAGTCCAGTATTTTGGTGGAGGATTTTCCATCAGAAGCCTTAGCTTTACCACAGAGGCTAGATCCAAGTTAAAAATCATAGTCAGTCAACAGTTTGCCAGATCTTGTGCTCCAAAGAAAGGAGCAGTTCATTTAGTGATGATTTGGTGATGACTCTAATTCATTTCAGAGTCATAGATATTGCCAGCATATAGAAAACCACAAGACCCGTTGTCAAACACCAATATTCTCTGCATTGCCCACAGTCACCATAGTAATATCAGTGTTGAGCTCTACATTATGATTTTTTTTCTCTTTCCTGATGTTGCAGCTTATAAACCTTGTTTCTTTGACCCACAGAGAACTTTCAAATAAAATAATGACAAACTTTTGCATTGAAAGCTATTGGTGACTTGTAGTTGTAGTTAAAAATGAGGACCTCAAGCAATCTTCACTCAGTCCTCTTCTTTTAGGATTGGGTTGATTAGCTATTGCTTTTGCTTTTGGTTTCATTTTGGTGATTTTTTGTTTTATTTTGTTTTCTTTTTCTTTTTGTTCTTTTCTACATGCAGAGATCAAGAGTGGTTAGAAGAATTTCAAGTACAAATTCAGATGGCTGGAAAGAGACCAGTTTTTCTAACAGGTCCACATTGTTTGCTGTACTAGGGATTTTTCTCTTGCCTTTAATGTTGCCCATTTCCACTTTTTGGATCCTTTTATCCTGGCATAATTAATACTACATATATATTATAATTATTTAAATTTCAACTCTGAATCTAAGTGCTCTATCTCCGTCCCAAAACCAGAGACATGGATTGAGTCTTGTTTGCTATCGTTTTGATTCTTAGATCGGGAATCATCCTGCGAACACTGAAGGTCCTGTTCCCAAATTGATTCTGTATAGTTCAATAAAGATGCTCTTGGCCAATCAGTTGTGTGGATTTCTACCAACAGGCTAGTAGACACAAGGATGGAGAAAGGATTTAGGGTGGAGCAAGAGTTACCAGTCATGTGAGATCTAGTATGGAGTGGCCATTGGTGTAGCAGGCAGGATGTTAAAAACACAGTAAGATGAGCGCATATTTGGGGTGCTGAGCTATGACTAATGTCAATTGAGAAATTGAGTAGGGCAGATTTAGAGGTGTTGAGAAGGGGGTAAAAAGGACAGCTAGCTATTTGGTAGAGGCTTAAAAAAACCTGACAATAGAGCTAAAGCACATCAAAAGTTCCTCAGCGTATGTGGCTTTCAAGTGCATTGTAAGGGAACTTGAACAGCTCTGGTAGTTGTAATTCCTGGAGCTTAAAGTGAGGCAGTAGGAACAACCTTCTGCAGAGTATTATGAGAGCAATCCATGACCATAAGGAGCATGTGCAAAGTCATCTTGACCATGAGAGTTAGACTGTCCCACATGTATCTTTTGATTATAACCATTTCTTCTTTGTGATCTTTTAGTGTTCCATTTGCTTAAAACTATTACTGAAAAGGGTAAAATGATTCTAAAGGCTACTCTTCATTGTCAACTATTCATTGGAGATTAATTAAACCCCAACGATAGAGGGAATATGTGAAGAATTTCTGCATAATATAAGGTCAATGTCAAATGAACTTCTTATATGTATCTTTGTGGTAAGATGTTTCAACTTTAACCTAGATCTTTATCAAGAAATATTCTTTCTATTATTTTTTCAGGCATCTGCAGATACATCCTTTTGAGGAATGAATTCTTCTTACTGGAGACTATAGAGGGGACCTGCATTTCAGTGATAATTAAACGTCACTTCAAGACATCAAAGCAAAATATCAAAGTGAGAATGGAATAAATTTATTAAGACAGTGTTTTGCAAACAACTTCTTTCACAAACATCTTTGGAAGGAGAATTCTGAAATTTTGCATTTCCTATTTGACTTTGCTAGTACTCTGACAGAATCAACTCTCAATTGTTTGGGACTTTACGGGGAATTAAACACTACAAACAGAGATGAATGCATCATATGCTCTGCCGTCTGTGTTAATATGGCTTCAGTGAAGAACAACCATGCTACAGCTATTCTTCTGTTTTTTCAAATATTATCCTCATACAAAGTGTGGAATCTAAGGGTTGCTGGATGGATAGGTCGAGAACACTGGCTGAGAGCTACAAATGCAGAAGTGGGATGGTACATGCTTGGGGCGTAAAAAGCCTGTGTGTAGATCATAAACAACTTCAAAATATTCATTGCTTTAATAATTACTTGGAAGTGGACTTCTGTAAAATGACTTCAGCAGACCAGCATGGTAGAGAAACAGTAACTGATTCCCTGGAGATTTAAATGCACTGGATTGTGAAACATGGACTTAGAGGTAGAGACAAGTCAGTGAATGAAGACTGGATTATCAATCCTCTGTTGTCTCTTAAGTTTCCCTGCCCCATGGTTTGAGGCCTACAGCAACAGATTTTTTGGAATGAGGAATAGAATGAAAGCCAATTTGTTGAAAATCCCAGTCATAAGAAAATACTGACATCATCTGTGACAAACATCAAGTCTCAGCATGGCTTCAGCATGTCTGAATGTCTGCTGTCAGCATGGGCTTTTTCTGCCATCCCTTTAATAAATGCAGAGCTCCAATCTGCTTCAGCCACATCATCATCTCTTCATTCTGTTGCAGGTAGATTAGATCACTGTGTCTGCCTATGCAGTCTTTCTCTACATATAAGGACCCAAGGAACTATTCTCACTCCAGGGAGCTGTTGAAAGTAATCTTGAATTGCATTGGTGTTGTTAGTAGATGTAATGTCTTCAAATCCCAGAAGACCATGTTTGCAAAGGAGTTGATTGAGGAAGTCTTGGGTATTTCAGTATTAGGGGCAGGTTGGATCGATGAACAGGACCGCCTTCCCAGACTAGATCTTGCAGTTCACATACACGTGAGCCATGCTGACAGGGTGCAGCTTCCAAGAAAAGAATGTTCAGTTGAAGATATTGGTCTGTTTGAGAATGGCAAACCCAATGTATTCTAAACCATGTATTCTATTTGAATCCCCGTAGAAAACATGGAAGAAAGAAGCCTTTACTTTTTCATTTTTGCACTCACAGTGATACCAAATCCTCATAGACATTAGAACCTGCATACTGAATATTTATCCATATGTCAATGACCAGATAAGACATCTTGCCTTTTGGACTAATAAACTAATGGATTCTAGGACTTTAAAAATAGTCAGTCATTGTTAAATTATGTGTTCCATAGTCTGTGATCATTGTGACTAGTTCGATTTCTCTGTACAGAGAGATTCATCCTTTACTGTCTGTTGGGGAACACCAACTACTGCACCAGATATCTAGAGAAGACCTTTTATGGCATTTTGTCTCTAGTAAGAGTTTCAGGTCAGTTACAAATTTCCAATGGCCACATTACCTTAGTCGGATTTTCATATGATGCTTTGATACAGTCCTTCTTTTTTTCTATAGTTCTTGGCAACATAATTAAAATAGCAATTGTAACCTATTAAAGAAATGCACAGTAATCTATTTGCATGAATGCAGCAGAGAGGATTATAGGATAAACAAGAATTGGAAAGCAAGATATCCTTCCTTCCTAGGACCAAGACCAGGAAATCTTAACTACATAAAAATCTGAGACAAGTTGTCTGAAGTTTGTTCTTTTCTTCAATCATGGGGATCCTAGTGAAGGAGCTCAAGTCTGAAGAGTTGGCAAAAATTACCTTCATTTCTGATCCAGGTCAACTGCTGAATACCTCATTCATGGACCTGAAGAAACTCTGTATCCATCCTTCTATAATGTGTATATATCAATGTATCATTCATAGAATGGACACTTTACTGTTGGTTTGAAAGCAACAATTTGTCCCTGGAGAGACACAGATTTCTTCTTTCGCACATTATTTGACAGGCTGATGTTGGGTCTCATAAGTTCATTCCGGGATTTGCTTTACAATAATCATTCAGTTATCTGGAAGAAACACTTTTTAATGTAGTGAGATCTACTAGAACAATATCAACCATCATCTTCCATTCCCAGTTTAATGCTGAATCATTCTCCACTAATTGTCTGTGGTCCATGATGACAGCAGCATCTCCACAGACTAGTTTGAATATTGCTCTTAGCACTGCATTTAGGATACATCAATGTGATTTCCTTACCACTTTCATTCCCAGGAGAGTTTTTCAATTCATTTCATCTGATGCGTCTAATCTACATTGTCAGCCAGGATGAGTTTTGAGAGTTTTTCTAAAAAAATAAAGAAAAAATGGAAGAAATGAAAGAAAGGAATCCGGCAAGTATATCTCACCAATTGACTCAGAAATCTAAAGTGTTAGTCAGTGGAAATACTAGTGGAAAGTCTGAGATCATGAAGTCTCTACTAGAAGCGCTTCTCTCTCCAAGGTATTAGTGTAAGAGAGAAACTGCACTATTGGTATCCAAAGCATGGAGAAGTTTACTCTGAGCAGAGGACACAATACTTGCCTTTTATTTCTTACTTAGGACCTTTTTATAATTGACAAAAAGAATAAATGCAATGAGCTCTCAGTAAAACATCTGTTACCTTCAAAATTCTTGGCATTTGGAATAAAGAAATGAATGATATAAAAACTCTGACTTCCAGGAGCCATAAGAACTGCGAAGTCCAGCTGAGAGGCTCGCAGCTCTAGATTCCCATATGCAGAAGGCTCAGAACAAGTCTATCTCTTCAGTGATCCTACTCAACTCCTACAAGGACACACTGAGCTTTCCGAAGTACCATGTATTTCATCCTTTTTTTATAACAAGACAGAAGACCACCTTCCTTCTTCCCATCTCTGATCTCATCATCCTCTTCCTTCTCACTCCACAATGACTGTTTACTCTCGATTAGAGTTAAATTAGTAAACACTAGAGGTACTGAGGGGATATCTGAAGGGAGTTGCAGTCACGACAACACTTGTGACATCACAGAAGAAGCTAGTCCTCTCCAGGTTTCAATAGATGTTTCAGGGAGGGCCTACTGATTATGTCATTGTGATGTGCCATGGCTTACCTGTAAAACATCTTTCCTTACATTGACCAGATTCAAGGGTGCCCATTCCACGTATGTCTCATGTGACACAGTAGAAACCATTATGTACTCCATCTCTCTAAAGCTAGAGACTTCTCTTTGCTTTATTAGCAGTTACAAACTTGGGATGGAGAAAGGTAGTCAGTGGCTTGGCATGGGTAGAAAAGATTTTGGAACATCTAGTGTAGAAGATTCTTCTAGATAATATTTTTATTCTCAGGTTCATTCCTGAGATATAGAGTTCAATTTTCTTGGTTATCTATGTATCACAAAGGCCAGTATTTTCCCTACAGACCTTTAATTAAATGAATATTGTATATCACTTTCTTATTGTACTTTCCTTGACAGGGGACTTCATAAATATTCCTGAATGTGTACTGAAAAATTCTTTTTTCCTATTCCATTATCTGCAACAAAGTGATTTTGGCAACAAAGTGTGCCCAGCTATAGAGTGAGCATAACAGTGTGAGTACTGTGTACTCACTTCAATTAATAAACTCCTAAAAGCTTCTTTTATGTAAAAATTACCAGGCATCAGAAAAGCAAAGGGCAACATGGACTACAGAATTCGGTTCTCTAGTCCCATTCGATATCAAACCTGCACTACCTATCTTCCTGTGTTCCCATGGCCAGAATTAAGGGTTTTGGATGTTTTATCATTATTTGTCCTTAAGTAGCAACCTTAGATACAGGAGGATAGGCAGGGAGAAGAATGACATGTTTATCAGTCAAACCTCAAACTCAATATGTTCATAATACAGGAGGGAGTCTATTTGACATTGTCATTTCTGAATTCTACATTCTTGACCTAGTTTGGCAGATTCTATGTTAATATTCCAACGAACCACCTAGCTGTAGGAGCCACCAAAAGTGTATATATATATATATATATATATATATATATATATATATATATATACATCTGGCACCAAAATGATATAAAATTGATGAGCCTAAGAACTGCAATCGGCCAGGAATCATATATAGACATTTCCTGAGAGACACTGCTAGAGTATGTGAAATACAGAGGTAAATGATAGTGGCAAACCCATGAACTGAAAATGGACTTCTTGTTGGTAAATGTTGAGAAAGGATTACAAGATCTGAATGGGGCTTTAATCCCCACAAGGACAATGCCAATACACGAAACCTTTCTGGTACTAAATCAATATTCAAAGACTGCTCATGGGCAGACCAATGTCTCCAACTGCAAATGTAGCAGAAGATGGCCTTCGTGACACCAATGAAAAAAGAGGCCCTTGGTCCTCCCTAGATTTGATTCCCAGTTCAATGGACTGTCAAGAGGCAGTAAGGGGGTTATTGAAAAAGGGGAGGGGGACAGGTTAGGGCTCTTATGGACAGGAAACTGAGAAAGGAAATTACATTTGAAATGTAAATATAGAAGTATCCAATTAGAAACGCAATAAAAATTCCTAAAGAAATGATAGAGTTAAAAGAAAAGAAAACTGTCAATGAATCACACATATTGACACAGAAATCTAAAGGGTAACTGTCAGGGAATGGTAATCAGAGAAATACTAGTGGAAAGACTGAGATGATGATGTCTGAACTAGATGCACATCTCTGTCCCAGATATCTGTGTCAGAAACAAAGTGCACTATAGGAATCCAAATCAAGGAGGAGTTTACCTTGAGATGACATGACGATACAATACTTGTTGTCCCTCCTTCCTCAGGACTATTTTTCCTGGGGAAAAAGAATGAAAGCCATTAGCTCTCAGAAAAACAACTGTAAACTTCCGAATACCTGACTTTTGGAATAAAGAAATTAATGATAAACAACCTCTGACTTCCAGGAACCATAACAAGCAATGAAATCCAGATGCTACCGAGAGGCTCCCACCTCCTGAATCCCATATGGGGAAGGCTCATATCAAGGCTATGTGTTCAGTGAACCCTCACAACCCCTACACAGCACTCCTTGTGCTTTCCCATGTACCACATATTTCTTCGTTTTTTGAACTAAAACTTCCTAGGCCATCTTCCTTCTCCCCATCTCTGATATCTACATCTTCTTTGATCTTCCTCACAAATAGCTGTTTACACTGAAATAAAGGCCAATTAATAAACCCTAGAGGTACTGAATGAATGTCTGAGAGGCAGTTGCAGTCTGGAAAACACTGTGACATCACAGGAGAAGCTAGGGATCTCCAGTATACAAGAGATTTTTCAGGGCCAGCCTAATGATGATGTCACTGAGAACTGCCATGGCCTACCTGCTAAAGAGCTTTCTTTATATTGACCAGATTCTAAGGTGACCTTTCCAGGTGTGTCTCCTTTGACACAGTGGACACATTTATGTAGAACATCACTCTAAAGCTAGACAGTTCTCTTTGCTTTATTAGTGGTTACATGCTCTGAATGGAGAAAGTTATTACGGGTTTCGCATGTGTAGAAAAGATCTAGGAACATGGGATGTAGGACAATCTTCTGGATTATAATTTTATTCCCAGTTCCATTCCTGTGACAAACAGTTCAATTTCCTAAGTTCTATCTGTTTCCCAAAGGCCATTGTTTCCCTACAGATATTTAATTGAGTGGATTTTGTATTTCATTTTCTAATTGTTCATTCCTTGATAGGGCACATTATAGATATTCCTGAATATGTACTCAAAAATTCTGTTTTGCAATTCTAGTTTTTTCAATGATTTTCGCAACAAAGCTGGCCAATTAAAGAGTGAATGTAATAGTGTAAATATTGTGTTCCTACTTCAAGTGATAAACTCCCAAATTTTTATTTTATGCAAAAATTACCTGACATCAGTAAATCAAAGGACAGCATGGACTATAGCATGCGGTTCTGTATTCCCATTAGGTATCATTTCTGGAATATCTACATTCCTGTGTTCCAAGGGTGAGACTTCAGGCTTTTGGATATTTTACCATGATTCTTTTTTCAGGCCATACAAAAGATACAGGATGATGGGAAGGGAGAGGAATGGCTTGAGGCCCAGTAAAAGCTCAACATCGATAGGCGCATAAGAACAGGAGGGAGTATATTTGGTATTGGCATTTGTGGATTCTCCATTCTTGACCTAGGACCTCAGAATCCATGTTAAAATTTCAACTAACTTCATAGATGTATAAGCCATCAAATATATGTACATATATATAAAAATAGATATAGATAAATAGATATAGATATATAGAGATAGAGAGGAGATAGAGCTAGAGACAGAGGCTGAGATAGATAGATAAATATATGCGTAAATAGATAGATAGATAGATAGATGATAGATAGATGGATAGATAGATAAATAGATCAGACACCAAAACTAGATACAATTCAGATTAATAAAGCTAAGAAGTGCATGCTGCCAGTAACAGGTTATAGATCTTCCCTGAGAGACACAACTAGAGCATGTCAGTTACCGAAGTGAATGCTAGTGGCAAATCAGAGAATTATAAACGGACCTCTTGTTGATAAATTTTCAGAAAGGATTACAAGAGCTGAAGAGGCTATCAACCCCATCAGAACAATGAACAAGAACTTTCTGGTACTATACAGATAATCAAAGACTGTACATGGACAGACCTATTGCTCCAACTGCATATGTAGCAGAGGATGGCATTGGTGGGCACCAAAGGAAGGAGAGGACCTTGGTCCTCCCTAGGTTTGACTCCCAGTTCAAGGATATGTCAAGGGAGAGTAAGGGTGGTTTAAATGTCAAGGAATGGAAACATTTATGTCTCTTATGGAGAGGAAACTGGGAAAGGAAATAACATTTAAATGTAGATATAGAAATATCCAAAAAATATTAAAATTAGCTTAAATTAAAAAAAAATTATGAAAGAGATAAAAGTAAATAAAACTGCAAGGTAATCAGAAATATTGATTCAGAAATCTACGAGGGACACTGTTAGGGAATGGTAGTCAGCATAACACTAGTGGAAAGACTGATATGATTAAGTCTGAACTAGAAGCATTTCTCCCTCCCAGATATCAGTGTCAGACACAAACTACAGTGTAGAAATCATGTACACGAAGGAGTTTACTCTGAGCTGAGGATACAATACTTGTCTTTCCCTTCCTCCTTAGGACTTTTTTCTTCTGGAAGAAAAAATAGAAGCCATGTGCTCTCAAAAAAAAAAAAAAAAAAAAAGCTGTACCCATCCCAACACCTGACTTTTGGAATAATGAAATTAATGATAAAAAAAAAAAAAAACTCTGACTTTCAGGAACCATAACAAGCAAGGAAATCCAGTTGCTACTAAGAGGCTCCCATTTCCTGAATCCCATATGTGGAAGGCTCATGTGTTCAGTGAACCCTCACAAACCCTACACGGCACTCACTGCACTTTCCCATGTACCACATATTTTTTTTCTCATTTTTTTCAAACTAAAACAGAAAGCCAACTTTCTTCTACTCATTTTTGTTATATACATCCTCTTTGTTCTCTTTCCCAAATGGCTGTTTGCACTGAAATAGAGGCCACTTAGTAATCCCTAGAGGTACTGCAGGAATATATGTGATGCAGTTTTTTGTGACATCACAAAACCTAGGGCTCTCCAGGGTACAAGAAATTTTTCAGGGAGGGTCAAATGATGATGTCAGTGAGAACTGCCATGGCCTACCTCCTAAATAGCTTTCCTTACATTGACCAGATTCGAGTTTGCCTTTTCCAGGAATGTCTACTGTGACACAGTGGTAACATTTATGTACTACATCTCTCTACAGCTGGAAACTTCTCTTTGCTTCATCAGTGGTTACAGGCTCTACATGGAGAAACTCAGTTAGGGGCTTGTATTGAGTAGAAAAGATCTAGGAACATGGGATGTAGGAGATTCTTTTGGATAATAATTCTATTCCCAGTTCCATTCCTCTGACAAACAGATCAATTTCCTATTTTTTCCCTGTTTCCCACAGGCCATTTTTTCTTTACAGATGTTTAATTGAGTGAATATTATATTTCATTTTCTAATTGTTCATTCCTTGAAAGGGGTCTTTATAGATATTCCTGAATGTGTACTCAAGTATTCTGTTTTCAAATTCCAGTTTTTTGGCAATGATTTTGGCAACAAACGTGGCTAAGCTATGAAGTGAATTTAACAGTGTAAATATTGTGTACCTACTTAAAATGATAAACTCCCAAATTTTTATTTTATGCAAAGAAATAACTGCCTGAGTAAATCAAAGGACAGCGTGGACTATGTAGTCCCATTAGATATGATCTCTGTAATATCAACCTTGTCGTGTTCCAAGGGTGAGATTTCAGGGTTTTGGATGTTTTAAAATGATTCTTTCTTCATTCCAAAGATAAGATACAGGAGGATTGGCAGGGAGGGAAGAACTAGAGGTCCAATGAAACCTCAACTTCATTAGGGTCATAAGAATAGGAGCGAGTCTATTTGGCATTGCCGTTTGTGGATTCTACCTTCTTGACATACCTGCTCAGAATCCATGTTAAAATTGCATGTAATCTCATAGTTGTAGGAACCACTGATATATATATATATATATATATATATATATATATATATATACACACATATATACACACACACACACACACACACACACATATATATATATATATATATATATATATATATATATATATATATCAGCCACCAAAACTAGATAACTAGATAAGATTGATGAACCTAAGAAGCACATTCTGTCAGGAACCAGATATAGATCTTCCCTAAGTGACACAAAAAGAGCATGTCAAATACAGAAGTGAATGTGTTGTTGCAAAAATATAAAAATAAAAAAGTTGTCTTATATCCCGCTATCTCTGGCACTGTAGTTTCCCAAGTCTCTGCAAGATATCTTGGTTGAATACATCACCACTTCTCAGCTGCCCAGTGTCTCTTATTGCCACACATGTTTTTACACTCAAAACCTCACATGAAAGAACACACAACACAATAATCTTTGACCCAATTGATAAGATATAGTAGCCCACATAAGCATACAAAGCCTGGTATGATCCATACCTTAGGGACAATAATAACAACCAGTAAATACACAGAGCAGTATCTTAAATTCACCTGCCATGGCTTCTCACCCTCTCCTCTTCCTGTCTCTCCTTTTTCCTCTAGTCTCTTCTACTTCCTTCAAACTTCATTCCTGCCCATACTTCCTTCTCTTCCAATGATAGGCCTGCTTCTATCCTGTACCTGCCCCTCACCTCTACTTCACAAATTTAATGTGAAAGCTGTTCTGTAGAATTCACCTGAGTTCTGAGTACAGGACAAGGCAGCTGTCCTTGGAGCAGTGGATTAGCATCAAAATACAGATAACTTTAGTGTAAACAACGTTTTCCCCTTTTTGTCCAGTTAAACAGACTTTTCATTTATATATATCAATTGAGTAAGATTATTACTATTCTACAATTTATAAAGCATTTGATATACTCAACACCCAGTCTGTCACTATATCAGTTAGAAAGAGCATTTAGTTCTTCATTCCAGCTTCAGAAAGGCTTAAAATCTATATTATGTCTTGGCTAGCTTGTATACTATCTGATAACTATCCAGTAAAATATGTATATTCAGAGTTATACAGCCTGATAAGCAATGAGGCTATAATCAGTCTCCTACCCCGTCAGAAATCTGAGAGTGACCAAATATCTATACACATAGGATGTCTTAGAGGGCTTCTAGAACTGAGAGGTTGTAGAGACAAATCTCCACTAGCACAATCCCCTGTTAGCAACATGTGAGCTTAAGTCTTCAGCCTTCTGACACAAGATCAACTGACAGCCTATTGAAAGGTGGACTTGGAAGGGCTGATTACCCTGTATTGGCAGGGTTTATCCCTCAAATCCTCTGCATAATTTGTCCTTTTCTGGATAGTATTAATCTGCATATGAAACAGGCATTTTTTTCCAGTGACTGCCTAGCCACAAAGTATTGCCTCATTTGGAGGTAGAGATGTTCAAATTCTTCATTAAATTTGCCAAAGGGGAACAGTTAGGAGAAGATATGACTCAACAAAAGATAAGTAATAACTTTAAATCTCAAATTTTGTGGATTTCTTACATTTTTGAAAAGCATCTATCTATCTAAGACAATCTGGACTGTTGTCTTTATATCTTAATTTTTTCTTGATAGTACTCTTACAAAGTCAGATGCATGACTTTAATATTTCAATCTTAACTAACAGGTTTAATCAACTCAGAAGTGTGTAATGACAAAAATAATAGAACTGGCTCTTGTAATTTTAAAATTTTTTCAAATTATTTCTATACCCAAACAAAGATAAGATTAAGCTTAGTTACCAAATACGATTATGACTGTAACTAAATCTAGCTTATTCCTCCCTGCTAAATTTCAACCAATTTTCAATTCTTTATAAAAACATCTTTAAAATAACCACTTCCAGCCCCACCCCACAAATTCCAGGTAATTGAGACAACGGATCCACCATAACTTCTTCAAGTTGTACATGGGCGTTGAGATATCCTTAGGTGTAGGGGGTAGGAAAAATGAAACAAATGCGATAGCCGATATGTCCTGACTGGACCCAGCTGAAATTCACTGAAACCAGGATTCCAAGTAGGTACACTCTACAAAATACAACTCTCAGGAAAAAGGTTAAGAATCGATATATCTTTTGTTTGATTCTCCCGAATATATATTTGATACCCGTCTACTGATATCAAACCTGATCAGTATGACTCTGTGAGGTTTCCAGAATCCTAATCACAATTTTTAAAAACACAAGGACAAAATCTTTCTTCCAAAATACTCTGTTTCTTAATCTGAAACCAGAGAAGCTTGTATCTTGCACTCTCTCCCAGAGTAATAATATAAGCATAAAACTCAAAGTCACACCCATCCTGAAGATTAAACAATTTTTAAAAAAGGAATTTATGTATAAAATGAGCCTGATATAACTCAGTACTTGGTGATATCAGGAAATAAATCCAAAGTTCCCATGGAGCCCATGTTAAGAGAATTTGAACTTGCTATTGTCGTAAATATCAAAAGTAACCACAAATCATCGCTAGGCGTCATCAACGAGTCATATAGTGGGATAATTCATAAAACTAATCAAATACCTTCTATCAATTCTAATATCAATAAGAAAACTTCAAACCAGGACTTTTGCCCAAAATATCTCAGTCTGTTAAGCTCTCTACCTGAAGCCACAGATTTTTCTTTATCGTTAATAACTTCTACAATATATGTCTGCATTCACTTTCCCTGTTGTTACAGATTTCATCAAAACTCTCTACTTGGTAGTGCCTAATTTTTCCCTAAGTTCTGAGCAGTAGATGAAAATCCCCACCTGATTCAGGTAATCTCTCTACTCTCTTCTTTCTTAAATAAAACTTAATCACTTGTTAAAAATACCTTAATAGAAGAAGTATCTTGTGTAACTAGGATTTCCACACAAAATTCCCCTGTGGAGCCTATGTTAAAAAGAAAATGTGTATCCTGAAAGACTTACTAAACAACTCTCATTAAAAAGCAGCTTTAATCTTTTAACTCTCTGAACTGCCATTACTTATCACACAGCAGGGGACCAACAGCCTGTCAGCCCTTGCTGCTTCCCCATTTTTGTTTTATATTCTGCTCTTAAGTTATCAAGAATTAATATGGCACAGGTGTCCTCTTACTTAGAAAATAAAAAGGTTCTCTCAACTTTTTGATTACTAGTGGATTCTTGCCCATCACCTTGTTTTGCCATCTGTTGTTGTAAAAAAAAAAGAAAACTTGTCTTTTACCATGCTATCACTAGCACCGTAGTGTCCTAATATAATAGGTAGATATCTTGGTGAAAACACATCCCTACTCCCTGTCAGCCCAGTGTCCCTTGCCGCCACACACTTTCCTATACTCAATCCCTCACATAGAAAACACACATCACAAAAATTTTGACCCAATTGCTAAGATATAATTGTGCACTTAAATATACAAAGCCCTTTACCATCCATCCCTTAGGAACATTAATAATAACCTGTAAATACACAGACCATAATAGTAACCTCACCTGCCATGACTTCTCACCCTCTCCTCTTCCTATCTCCCCTTTTTCCTCCAGTCTCCTCCTCTTTCTTCAAACATCTCTCTCACCCATTCTTCCTTCTCCTCCAATGACCTCCTTCTTTACATGGTAAAGAAAAGTTCTTTACATAGTACAAGTAAAGAAAACAAATTACTGCCAAAGCATCCTTCTATCATGTACCTGCCCCACACCTGTACTTTACAAATTCAATAGGGAGGTGGTTTTGGTGAAGTCACCTGAGTTCTGAGTACATGAGTAGGCAGCTGTCCTTGGGGCAGTGGAATTAGCATCAAAATACAGATAACTTCAGGGCAAACCACAGCAAATAGCTTTGATATCCTAGTGAAATCTTTCAAGCCAAGTAAAACTGCAAATGTGATAATGTTCTAGTTTCTTCTCATGCTTGATGCTGAAAAGAGTGATAGTGTATGAGAAGAAATATTACATAGTACACGTAAAATAAACAAATTACTCCCAAGGCCAACAAGGCTCATAAGTAAGCAATTTGTTATAGAGTAACAAAGAGTAAGCAAAGTAGTTTTCTCATTCGGTTTCCCTTCACTGTAGGCAGCATTTTGAATTTACAGAGAAGTGGTTGATATTGTATCATTTATCTTTAAAAGTACTCTAATAAGAATCTTTTAAAAAGCACAAATCTAAATATGTGTATAAAAATGTCATATCTACTTTAAATGATCAGAATGCACACCTGTGATTGTCAATCCTTATTAAATCCTATCAGGGAGCTGAGGGTACAACTGGGACAGAAATCAGTCCTCAACAGTCCAGCATGTGTTACAGTCACACCATTAGCCTGTGCCACCATTGTTCTTGATCCCTGGCCTTAAAAAGTCCCTGTCTTTTCGAACTTCAAATTGTTACCTAATTTTTTTTTACATCAGAGGCAGTAGTTAAAACATGTTAGCCAGCTTAACAAACAATTTTATTTTTCCAAATGCTTTTTAAGGGTGCTGGTCGTCACTAATTATTCTACATTTCCTTTGGTGATGGTGGAAGCACTGGTCTTCCACAGAGGAAATTCCTAAAAGACCTCGACCAATATTATTGCAAATGCCAATGATGTTGCTCCCTGAGTGGTGGTAAGCTCCAGGAGGATTTTTATGTACTTCTTAGAATTAGAGAGATATGAGGGGAACAACCGAGCGAAACGCTGCATGAAGTTCTCAGTACAGTTGGTCTTTGGGGCTATGACTCACCAAAGAGCAATGAGGCTGTTCTAAAGAGTGGGCCATACCCCAGGATTTTTAAAATGTTGTGCCATTCCTCCTTCACAGCACTTGGCAATACTCCATGTCAGAACCAAATTTGAACCATGCTTTTACCCTGGATAGAATTTCAAATACTATACTGAATAGGGAGAGTGGGCAGCCTTACCTTGTCCTTCACTTTAATGAATTGTTTTAAGTTTCTTTATATTTAGCTTGATGGTCATTACAGGTTTCCTCTCCCTTGCTTTTACTATGTTTCTCCATAGGACTTGTCTCCCTTATCACTCACACTCTTTTATCATGAAGCGGGGCTGGAATTGCTTTTTCTGCATCTAATGAGATTATCATGTAATTTTTTTCCTTCAGTTTCACTTATAGTGGATTATACTGATGGATTTTCAGAATTTGAACCATCCCAACCTCCGACTAGAAATTAAAAATTACCCAGCATAACCTACGGAAGTACTCGCCTGCATACTCTAACAACCCCCCCCCCCGAAAAAAACAAAAACAACATGCAAACAAAAAAAAATCATTCACCCTACAGAACAGATTTTATACTAACATACACACTCAAACATCCCACCCCCCAAAAAAAAAAAACAAAAAACAAAAAACCAAAATACATGCAAGCAAGAAAACCCTGCACCCACAACATCAAAATAGCATGAAGTTAATATCACTGGTCATTAATACCGTTAAGCATTAGTGGCCTCTATTCAACAACAAAAGGACAGAGGTTAAAATAATGGATGTAAAAACAGGATCTGTCATTCTGTTGCATTCAAGAAGCACACTCCAGCAATTGAGATAGACATAACCTTAGACTAAGGTGTTGGGACATGTTTTCCAAGAAATAAAACAAGAAACAAGATGGTGTAGCCACTCTAACATCCAGCAATCAGACTTCCAAACAAAAGTAATCAAAAGAGAAGGGGAAGGACACTTCATATTTATTAGAGGAAAAACCCACCAAAATGGCATCTCAATTCTGGATGTCTATATCCCAAAGACAAAAGTAGCAACATTGGTGAGAGAAATATTGCTGAAGCTCAAATATCACATCGAACCTCACACATTAATAGTGGGGGGCATCAATGTCCCATCTCACCAAGGGCAGGTCATTGAGACAGAAACTAAAAATAAAACAATAAAAATAGAATATATAACTGCCAGGGGTTTCAATTAATCTGACCTCACTCATATATACAGAATATTTCACATGAACACAAAAGTACACACTTTCTTTTCTGTACCTCATGGAACCTTATCCTGAACTGATCATTTTCACCCTCAATAAACAAGTCACAACAGACACAGAAAGACTGTGCTAACCATTGGATCTTCTCAGATCACCATGGATTTAAACTGGACTTCAACAATAACAAAAAGTCTATAAACTCATGGATATTCAATAGCTTGCAACTGAAGAACCACAAGTTCAGAGAAGACTTGAAAAAAAAAAAAGGTTCCTAGAATTCAATGATAATGATGGCATATCGTCTCCAAACTTAAGGTACATAAGGAAAGCAGTGCTAAGAGGAAAGTGCAGCACAGAGCAATTTTATAAAGAAATTGGAGAGACCCCATACTAGCAGTTTCCCAGCACACATGAAATCTCTAGAATAAAAAGAAGCAAACACATATTAAAGGAGGAGACAGATAGAAATGATCAGACTCAGGGTGAGAGTGATCCACCAGAAACAAAAAGAATACAAATATTAACAAAAACAAGAGCTAGTTCCTTGGGAAAATCAACCAGACAGACAAACCCTTAAATAGATAATGTAATACGAGGTAAGACAGCATCCAAATAACAAAATCAGAAATGAACAGGGAGACACATTGATAGACAAAGATGAAAGTCACAGAATCCTTAGGTCTCACTTCAAAACCTGCTTTCTACAAAATTAGAATCTCTGAATTAAATGGATGTTTGTGTAGATGAATAACACTGACCACAGGTAAACTAAGGTAAGATAAACTATGTAAATAGCTGTACAACCCCTAAAAAGACACAAACAGTAATTGAAAGTTTAACCACTGAAAAATTCTCAGGGCCAGTTTCATTGAGCGCAGACTTCTACCAGATTTTCAAAGAATTCTCAACCTACTCCAAAACACAGAAACAGAAGGAAAATCACCAAACAGATTCCACGACACCACTGTCGCCCTGACACCGAAATCACAAAATGATTCAACAAAGAAAGAATTTCAGACGAATTTTCTTTACAGACAATGGTGGAAAAAATACTAGGTAAAATGCTCAAAAACAAAATGAAAAGCATTTCAAACTGCCATTCAGTGCAATCATGTAAGCTTTCTCCTGAGGATGCAGGAGTGGATCAATCTATGAAAACCCATTAAAGTGATCCACCATATTAACAAACTTAACTGAAAAAAAAATTGTGCCCTCTGCACTTCAAATTAACGTGGGAGCTCCCCTTGGATTTAACTTTTTGGTAGTTGCATATCATAATATATATTTTTTTAATAAAATACATATATATTTTAATAAAGTAACATATTAAATTGTTATATCCTAACATCATAATATATAACTAATATTAATATACTATATTAATATTAACATGTATTTATACATTAAATTATTATATGAATAAGGTAAATATAATTAATATTAATATATTATGTTACTATATTAAATTAATATATTGATATAATAATGTAACGGATATATTACATTAATATATCAAAAATAATATATTAATTATTAACATATTTAATATGATTTATTAATATTATTAATATTCACTATTACTCAATGGTGTGAAGGAGCAGAATTAAAGAAAGAAGGAAAAAATGCAAGACTATCTCTTAAATGCTGAAAATGCTTTTGACAAAATCCATCGTCGTTCCATATTTAAGGTCTCAGGGAGACCAGGGATGTCAGGCACATACCTAATGTAATAAAATACTAAAATAAATACAAAAAATATTACATAAAATGCAATATAGCAAGCCAACAGTTAATATCTAAATAAGGGGTAGGGAAGCAAAAGGCAATTCTACTAAATTGGAGAATGAGAACAGAGTGCACATCTCGCAGCATCCTTTCAGTAAAGTCCTTAAATTCCCAGCTAGAGCAATAAGACAACCAAAGGAGGTCAAGGGGATGATATCGCAAAAGGAGAACTCAGTGTATCGCCATTCACACATCATATAATAGTGAACATATGTGATCCAAAAGTTTTACCAGAAATGACCTACATATGAAAAACACCTTCAGCCAAGTGGATGGATGAAAAATTAAATGAAAATAATATGCCATGCAAATGACAGAGAGGCTGAGAAGAAATTATGGAAGACATGCCAATCACAATATATATATATATATATATATATATATATATATATGAAATATAAATTAACTCTAACCTAGCACATCAGAAGCATATCTGGTGTGAACTCCAAGTCTCTGAAAAGAGACACTGAGGAAGGTAGCAGAAGACAGAAAGACCTCCCATACTCACAGACGGGTAGGATTAAGAGAGTTAAAGAGGCCATCTTAATTTTGGGTGTAGATTCAAAGTTCCTATCTTGCAGTCAGGATGACATGGTTGCCAAGGTGCATGCAGGAGAAGAGACAATCTTGCAGTCACATGTGGAGTCAAAGATGACATCATCTTGCTGTTTGGGTGTCACATGGTTGCTCATTGTGCACATGTGACATCATTGGCTGTGGAAGCAGGGTCAACCTGAAACATCTCTGGCTTTCTACCATGCAGATGGTGTTACAATTTCTAAATCACATCAATCACCAAAAATAACCAGGGTAAAAACCTGTGACAGAGGGATGGCAGCCATTACTGGAGAAGGAAATGGCTTTGATGTCCCTAAGAAAAAACTGCTCATGCCATGGCCATTCAGGCAAAGCAAGCATAATGGGATGAGGAGATCTAGATTTAGAGACTGAATGTTTAATGTTTTCTTGGGAAATTTTAGCCTACTCATGACGGTTCACTGTTATCAGAAAATTTTTAAAGTGGAATAATATGCAGGTATGAGCAATAAGGACATTGTGAAGCTGCAGTTAACTAAGTGGAACAAGTTGAGAAACCTGAAACTCCTCTGGGTGAGATCATTGAAAACCTTGAGAAAAAGGAACACTGGGCATGGATCACTGAAGAAACAGATATCCACAGAAAATACAAGAGACATGACTGAGGAAGAAACAGCTGTATCTACTGGACTATGGAGCAATGGTTAGAGCCCCTACAAGGGGTGATCTCTATTAACAGAAAATTTGATTCAGAAATACTGTTGAGGAAAACTTGTTGGAATTTCCAAACCCAATGACCCATAAAGAAAACACACAATTTGGTTATTATAATTATAATCTATAAACGTGTATTGGGTAGATCCAACGTTACCATAACTTATACTCCAACCATAAAACCCCTGCTACATGTGCATTCTTCAGGCCACATGGATTGTTTCCATCATTACTTCCTCCTCTTTTTCTTCAGTCCTCTCCCTTCCCCTCTTACCCTCTTCTGCCTCTCTACCTAACCCCACTGTCATACCTCCGGTACCAACTTTCCCCTCCGGCTATCTGTAATAGGCTCTAGCATTTACTGACCGGTTAAAATGGGAAGAAGTTTCATATGTGATCACCAGTGTCCATGATAGAGGGCTAGTAGGTGGGGGGAGACCTCCTTTGAGGAAGCAAATAAATATCAGGATACAAATTGCATTTGCTTGGGAAGAGCAAATCTGTATAATGCTATCAATATCTGTCCAGTGGATTGTGAGAAAATGGGGAATATTCTTCCTAAAGACCCAGCTATACTACACCTGGTCTTATATCTGAAAAGACCTCTGCCATGCAGACAGTACACGTGCTCCATCATGTTCCTAGTGGATTTCTTCATAATGAACAGAAAATAGAAATAAGCCAGATGCCCCTCAACCAAACAGTGGCTACAGATAATTTAGTTCATTTACACTATGAAATACTATACACATATGAAAAATAAGGACCCCAGCTCTGAAAAAAAGAAAAAAAAAAGAAAGAAAAATAAGGACATTGAGAAGCTGCGGTCAAGAAGATGGAGTGAGAAAGTATTGTCCTGAATGAAGTAATTGAGACCCAAAATAACATGTATATATTCATTAAAAGAGGGTATTAGCCATTAAGTACAGAATTCACACACTAAGTTCTATGGAACCAAAGAGGATAAACAATAAGAAAGGGCCAAGAAAAATGTTTGAATTCCACTCAGAAGGAGGAACAAAGTAATGAGAAGAGGCAGTTGGAAGGAAAGGATTGGGTGACTGAGGGGATGGGAAGGTAAATAGGGTTTGAGAATCATTTCTTGGGAGAGTTGAGCAAGAGGGACAGAGCGCCAAGAGAATAAACTGAAATCAGTGACTGTCCAGGGTTGGTACTATCTCTATGATTTGCCAGCAATCTGGGATGGGTGAGGATACCCTGGCGTCCATGAGGGTGACTTTAGCTGAGACTCGTAACAGTGGGGATACGGACACCGAAATGGTCAATTTCTGTAGCCACAGAGGACCCAAGGTGGAAGGATAAGGAACCAAACACATCCCCAAAATTTTGACCCAGAAATTGCCCCCTCTATAAGAGACACACGGAGAGAGATGGAAGAGGAAATGAGGAAATGGCCAAAGGAAAAGTGGCCGGATGTGAGACTTATCCTATGGACAGACGGCAAACACTGACATTATTAATGGTCCTTTCTTATGTTTGCAGACGGCAGTGTAGCATTATTGTCCTCTGCAAGGCTCCAAAGAGCAGCCGATTGATACAGATGCACAGGCACAGGGCTTGATATCAGACAGTGCTCAGTGAGTCTCACTAAAGAGCTGAGGGAAGGACTGAGAGAGGTAGAGGAGCACAATGGTTCTCACATGAGTTCAGTAAACCCGTCGCCTGTCTGTGGATCCTGTTCTCCTACCCGGGCTGCGTTTTCAGGACCTAGTGGGAGACGATGAGTCTAGTCCTGCAGAGACTTTATGTGCCAGGAGACGGGGTGTACCCAGAGGGGTCCTCTACTCAATAAGAGTAGAAGGGGAGAGGATAGGAGGAAGAACTGTAAATGGTGGGTGCCTGGAGGAGTCTGGTGACAGGGCAGAATTCAGAATGTTACCTGGTGAATATATACAACCATTCTAACAAGGGGCCAAGGCATGACATCATGGGGGTGGGGCATGACATCATAGGGGTGGGGGAATGACATCATAGTGGTCGAGGCATGATATCCTGAAGCCAAAGAGAAAATAGATGAAACTAGAAAAAAAAATCAGCCCAAGAGGGAAATGAGACCTAGAGACACAAACATGGCAGGTGTTTACCTATGCATGGTATCGGCTGTGAGATAAATCATATTCCATCTACAATCCACAAATGCAGAGAGGACAAAGGAAAGGAGAAGGCACCTTGAGAAGAAAAGCATCGACCTATCTGAAAGGAAAAACTGGAACAGGTTCTGTGAGTGAGTGAGTGCGACTGAGGACAGGAGCAGAAGTTCAGAGGGGAAGATGGAGGGATAGCGGGGTGTAGAGAGAACCGGCCAGAAATAGAGGACATACAGGTTAATGCAGAAACTCGATGGAAGCACTGGTTAATTCATGATGTCTAGAGGGCCACGTTCCTGAGGATTTATTCTGACAGAGAATGCAGAACATGAACCTGCAATCCTTTGAAATCGAGCAAGTAGGACCTCAGGGTTGGGTATGGGGAACATTCAGTGGAGTCGATTTCTGAGTAGGTAAAATGGAGATCACTGAACAACAGACCGATGCTGGGTCAGAGATTATAAAGATATAGCAATAGAGGACTTCCTGGTACCTTAAGCCTGCAACTGATGTAAGTGCACACAAAAACCCCTTCCTGCTCTCCAAGGTTCGTTTAGCCCTCTTGACCCTGAGTAAATTATATGCACACAACCATAGCGTGTCCCTGAATACCTTCTAACAGAGCTGTGACACTGAAATCCTTGGAAGACACCAAAATTCACTTGCACGCAGACCAATATTCTGCTGACTAACTGTTTCCTGGGTCCACTTCATCCTTTCACACGTTTTATGCACCTGGACACTCTAGGTAGGAGACAAGAGATGAGTGTGTGTGTGTGTGTGTGTGTGTGTGTGTGTGTGTGTATGTGTGTGTGTGTACATAAGTGTGTTTGTGTGTGTGTGTGTGTCTGTCTGTGTCTGTGTGTGTATCTGTATATTGGTTATCGTCTCTGTGTCTGTGCTTCTGTATATTTGTGTGTATACGTGTGTGTGTCTGTGTGTTTGTGTCTGTGTATGTGTGTCTGTGTCTGTGTGTTTGTCTGTGACTGTCAGTCTCTCTGTGTGAATGTCTGTTTGTCTAACTGTCTATGTCTCTTTCTGTGTGTCTCTGTGTATCTGTGTGTGTGTACATGCATATGTGTCTGTGTGTGTGTTTGTGTGTTTGTGTATATGTTGTGTGTGTTAGCCATGCATAAGCTAACCATCCTCACACAGAATGTCTGGATTGCTTTTCTTTATAGAATGTTGGCGAATCTTTCTCTTGTCCTAAAAGACCACTCTGGTTCTCAACTCTCTCTGTGAAGCCATGACAGTTTGAGTGATTTTCATGTGAGAGGAGTCTGTCCTATTGAAAATTGCTTTCCTGGATACAATATCACTTAAAAAAACACATCTCAACATTTATTTTCCTTATAACGTGATCCCTCGAGGGGATTTTTCCATCATCATCATCATCATCATCATCATTATCATCATCATCATCACTAATATTATTATTACAGGATTATTCCATTATATTGTTATCTGTGTTGTTACCAGTGTGCTAAAGTTCATTGATGGCAGAAAGAAAGATTTTGTTTCATGTGGGTCTTGGACAGCCACGATTTTGTTCTTGGAACTGAAAGATTTATTTGCATGCTCCCATGAGTAAATACATGCAAGTACAGAAAGTTCCTTGGTCTTCTACATGAGAGTGACATCCTCACATAGTCCTCAGATCTACATGAGAAACAGAGAATTTAGATGGGCAATGAAAAGTAGGGTGATCAAAAACCAAGTTGGGGAGAAATAAGACAGTTTTCCACAATGTTTCAGGCTTTGGGGATTGGTAGACATTACATAACCATCTTATTATTCATAGCAGAAATAGTCAAAATTAATAAAGGCAGAAATTTTAACAACATATTTATGATGGCTAATTTAAATTCCCATATTTCATCTGTGGAACATTATATATTCTCTTTCAGGTTCTTCTTGAAATTATTTGAAGAAGTGAAAACTGGTATGTGTTTATCTATTCACATTCATAAAGCATCACCGTTGCTCTAGTGATGAACAGACTGCACAACTGTCAAGAGACAGACTGACTTTCTTGCCAAAGAAAAAAATCTTCACCTTCATGGAGGCAGTTTCATTCTTAGGTGCAGAAGTTTAAAATCCCCTGAGAATGCTTCCTACAGGTACCATTTCCTGTATATTGTAATATCCTAGAAAATGGGTTTCTTTTTGCATTTTATTTCAAGTGTTAAGATCTACAAACAAGTTTTGAGTGCGTGTACTATTTGTAGATGTTGTCTTTTTTCTTTCCTATAGATGGATTCTGGTTTGTGGACTCTCAGGCATTTTCTGATCCATCTCTCACAGCAGGGGCTGAAAATGAGAGGAGACTTCGTCAGGAATAAAGGAAAGAAGAAAGGTAAGGTAATAGATGATTCCCTTATGTATTTAACCCCTCTGAGTCTGAGATGGCTGTTGTCATCAACCTGTATATCTAAACTTTAACTTTGAAACAAAGTACACTCACATGAGTTTAAGCCTTTGTACTTTTCATTGTGTAAATATATGCAATAAAGAGAGCTTTCAAAGTAATAAAGTTGTGTGATGTGTGTTACTCATTTAACAGATTCCCTTGTATAACTTAAAAGAATATATAAATGGTTTTCCTTCATGTTGAAGGTAATGAAGACAGTGTCTCTTCTAACAGTATATGTAGGAATTTTGACAACTATTAAATTAAATATGTTCATATCTTGACAAAACATCAACCACAATTGCTTATGGGATTCTTCCTATACTTTCTCAGTGTTTTTTCCTAAATATTGACTTTAAAATGCAGTTAGCAGAATTGATATTGAGGAGGATGGAGGGAGAGAGGAAACTGAATGAGAGGGGAGGTTGGGAAGGGAGTGGCCTTTGCAGGAATTAGGTATAGGGAAAGCAGGGAAATGAGAATGGAAGATAACCTCATACTAATACTGTCCAAACTCTTCCACAAAATTGAAACAGATGGAGCACAACCACATTCCTTATATGAATCCACAATTACTCTTATACCTAGCCCACACAAAGACTCAGCACAGAAAGAGGACTTCAGACCAATTTCCCTTAGGGATATTGATGAAAAAATTCTCAATAAAATTCTTGCAATCCGAATATTACAACACATCAAAAAAATCATCCATCATGATCAAGTAGACTTGAACCAAGGGATGGAAGGATGGTTTAATATAGGAAAATTCATAAATGTAATCCATCATGTAAACAAACTCAAAGATAAGGAGCGCAAGGTCATTTCATTAGATGGTGAGAAAGCATTTGACAAAATTCAACAACCCATGCGAATAAAAGTCCTGGCAAAATCACGAACTGAAGGCTCATATCAAAATAGAGTGTAAGAAATATACAGGAAACCTGTAGCTAACATCAAACTAAATGGAAAGAAACTTGAAGCAATCCCACTAAAATCAGGGACTAGACAAGGCTGCCCACTCTCTCCCTACTCATTCAAAACAGGACTCCATGTTATAGTCAGAGAAACCAGACCACAAGGGGGTCAAACTGACACAAATTGGAAGGGAAGATATCAAAATATCACCATTTGCAGATGATATGATAGTATATACTTAAGTGACCCAAAAGTACCACCAGAGAACTTCTTAACCTGATAAATAACTTCATCAAAGTGTCAGGGTATAAAATTAACTCAAACATACCAGTAGCCTTCCTCTCCTCAATGGAAAACAGGCTGAGAAAGAAAATATTGAAATCACACACTTCACAATAGTCCCAAATAATATAAAATATCTTGGTTTAAGTTTATTCAAGCAAGTGAATGATCTGTATGACAAAAGATCAAGTATCTGAAGAAAGAAATTGAATACTATCTCAGAAGATAGAAAGAGCTTACATGCTCATGGATTGACAGGATTAATATAGTAAAGATGACCATTTTGCCATTCAATTTAATTTTACACATTCAATGCAATCTCCATCAAAATTCCTACTCACTTCTTTAATAGAGATAAAAAGAGAAATTTCCAAATTTATTTAGAATAAGAAAAAACTAGAAGAGATTAAACTATCCTCCACAAGAAAAGAACTTCTGGGGGAATCATCACCCTTGAACTCAAGCAGTATTACAGAGCAATAGTGATAAATACTGCATGGTATTGGTAAAGACACAGATGGATAGACCAGTGGAATAGAAGTGAAGACACAGAAATGAACCCACACACCTATCATTTGATATTTGGAAAAGTAGATAAAAACCATTCAAAGGCAGAAACATAGCATTTTCCAAAAATAATTCTGGTTCAACTGGAAATCAGCATGAAGAAGAATGCAAATTATCTCATTTTTATAACCATGTACAAAGCCTAAGTCAAAGTGAATCAAGGACCTACACATCAAACCAGAGGGAGAGGAGAAGGAGAAGAAGAAGAAGAAGAAGAAGGAGAAGGAGAAGGAGAAGGAGAAGGAGAAGGAGAAGGAGAAGGAGAAGAAGAAGGAGAAGAGGAGGAGGAAGGAGAACAGGAAGAAGAAGAGATTGAGAAGGAGGAAGAAGAGCAGGAAGAAGCAGAAGAGGAAGAAGAAGGAGGAGGAACAGGAGGAAGACAAGGAGGAGGAGACGGAGGAGGAGACGAAGATGACGAAGAAGGAGAAGAAGAAGAAGAAGAAAAAGAAGAAGAAGAAGAAGAAGAAGAAGAAGAAGAAGAAGAACAAGAAGAAGAAGAAGAAGAAGAAGAAGAAGAAGAAGAAGAAGAAGAAGAAGAAGAAGAAGAAGAAGAAGAAGAAGAAGAGGAAGAAGGAATTTAAACAGAAAGAGAACTAAACTTCCATTCTTCCCCATTCCCTCTCTTCCTCAGCTGTTGTTTAGGCAGTTGTGTTAGTGAGACGTTAACAGTGTAATTTCTGGTGTTACTTTGAGACACCAACTCATAGTAAATTTTAGTCTCTTAAAATCTTCTTTCATGAAGTAAGACACCCATGGCTACATCATTCTCTATTCTCCAGCACTTCACTTAGTTCCTTTGAATAGGCAGTGTCAATATTATATAGGGTCTGTTCAGATAGATGTAAGTATTTTGAGTTCTGGAGGGCCACAATTGTATCATGCTCAGTGGACAGCACCTCACAGATCTCCTTACCTATTAATAAGCCCTTTAAAGAACCCAAGGCCTGCATATCACCTTATCTCTAATTTGGAAGTTATCTCCATTGGATAATCATGTGAAAATGAAAACTTAGTTTTCTCCAAGGGAATATCACTGGGTACACAAACTAATTTTAAGGGTAGACTGCGTATAAAGCACTAAGGGAACTGAACATCATCTTTGGAGGATCCTTGTCTCATAATGGGTCAGGACTTTTTCTTCAGAATGTCTTTTTCATTTTGTTTTATGTTTATTTATCTATTAATTTTTGCTCTGTATGTTTTGTGTATATATTTTTCCTGGTTTTATGTTTCCATGGAATTCCAGAGTGTGTGAATGGAAGTCTGGGTCTCCGTGTCTGTATCTGATTCTTGACCCTTGTTTTGGCTCTTTTCTATCTGCTTGTTTTGTTCTACTCCAATTCATTAACTTTCATTTTATTTTTATCCCTTAGATGATGGTTTGTTTTGAGAGTCAGAAGGATGTAGATACAGATGATAGGAGAGGAATAGAAGGGGGGAATAGAGGGTAGAGTAATCATAATTCAAATATATTGCATGAAAAAGTCTAATTTTAAGAAAAGAATTTTAAAAACATACTTTCTGGGGCCTGTCTGCCCCCTTTTCTCAAAATCCTTACTAGTTTCATATAAAAAGTTAATGAAAATATTTTAAATCTTTTCCAAGGCAAAGAAAATTGTTTGTTTACATCTGATCTGGAACTGCCACTATGGGAGTGAAGCTTCTGTAGAGTTGCAATAATGCAGTAGGAGAGTCTATAAATGCTTTCAGATAAATCAATCCACTGAGGTTCAGCGGGAGTTTCACATTTTTGATGTTACAAATTTTCAATGGGAAGATATACATTTTCGATACTTCAGTTTTCATGAAATTCTTCAAGATCAAATTACAAGTAGTATGGAATACAATCATAAAATAGGTTTGTTCCTTTGAAAATTTCAAAATTACCCCAAATAATACTTAAATATCATTAATAAATCAGAACTTATTGTATCCTAAACCCATATAAACATGACAATTATGAAATAGAAGTAGATGCGTATTTGTGGATAAAAGCTGTTTCTGGAGAGGCACTATTTTATGTCTGGGATAATTTCACTTCATTGGTAGATGGGTTAAATCAAAGTCTGATAATGAAGACCTTGCTGTAAAAGACCATTCTCTCACTAAGGGACTCTAAAACCCTGTTGTATAGAGTGCTAGCATTTCAATGTATCTCTTAATGACACTCCATTGGTTAGATGTGCCATATTTCCTGTATTCATTCCTGTGTGGAAGATCATCTGGGTTCTTTCAGCTTCTGGCTATTATAAATAAGGCTACTATGAACATAGTGGTGCTCATGTCTTTGTTATATATTGGGGCATCTTTTGGGTATATGCCCAAGATAGGTGTAGCTGTGTCTTCAGATAACTCAATGTCCAATTTTCTGAGGAACCTCTACACTGATTTCCAGAATGGTTATATCAGTCTGCAATCCCACCAACAATGGAGGAGTGTTCCTCTTTCTCCACATCCTCTCCAGCATTTGCTCTCACTTGAGTTTTTGATCTTAGACATTCTCACTGGTGTGAGGTGGAATATCAGGGTTGTTTTGATTTGCATTTCCCTTATACTATAGTTGTTGAATATTTCTTTAGGTATTTCTCTGCCAATTGATATTCTTCAGCTGTGAATTCTCTGTTTTGCTTTGAACCCCATTTTTCAAATGGTTATTTGTCTCCCTGTAGTCTCACTTCATGTGTTCTTTGTATATTTTGGATATAAGCTGTCTATCAGTTGTAGGATTGGTAAAGATCTTTTTCCAATCTATTGGTTTCCATTTTATCCTAACAACAGTGTCCTGTACCTTACAGAAGTTTTTCAGTTTTTTTAAGACCACATTTGTTGATTCTTCATCTTAGAACATGAGCCTTTGGTGTTTTGTTCAGAAAATTTTCTCCAGTGCCCATGTGTTTGACATGTTTCCACACTTTGTCTTCTATTTGTTGGAGTGTATCTGGTTTGAAGTGGAGGTCCTTGATCCAATTGTACTTATGCTTTCTACGGGGCAGTAAGAATGGATTGATCTGCAATCTTTTACATACTGACCCACAGTTGAACCAGCACCACATGCTGAAAATGCTGTCTTTTTTTCCATTGGATGGTTTTGACTTCTTTCTCAAAAATTAAGTGACCATGGTTGTAGGGGTTCATTTCTGTGTCTTCAATTCTATTCGACTGGTTTATTTGCCTGCCTCTGTCACAACGCCATACAGTTTTTTTTTTGTTTTTTTTTTTTTGTTTTTTTTTTATCGCTGTTGCCCTGTAATACTGCTTGAGTTTAGGGATAGTGATTCCCATGGAAGTCCTTTTATTGTTGAGGACAGTTTTAGCTATTCTGTGTTTTTTTTTATTACAGATGAATTAATGAATGTTCTGTCTAAATCTTTGACGAATTGGATTGGAATTTTGATGGGGATTGGAATGAATATGTAGGTTGCGTTTAATATAATGGCCATTTTTACTGTATTAATCCTGCCAGTCCATGAACATGGGAGATCTTTCCATCTTCTGAAATCTCCTTCACTTTCTTCAGAGACTTGAGGTTCTGCTCATATGCTCATATTTTTTACTTACTTGGATAATGTCACCCCAAGACATTTTATATTATTTGGGGCTATTGTGAACGGTGTCATATCCCTACTTTCTTTCTCTGCTTGTTTAGTTTGTGCAGAGTTATTTTTATACTCAGCCACATTGCTGAAATGTTTATCAGGCTTAGTAATTCTCTTGTGGAATGTTTGAGGTCACTAAGTATACAATCATATCAACTACAAACAGTGCTATTTTAACTTCTTCTTTTCCAATCTATATCCCTTTGACCTCCTTCAGTGTCTGCTTGCTCTGACTAAGATGTCTAGAACTATATTGAATAAGTTGTGAGAGAGTGGGCACCCTTGTTCAGTCCCTGATTTCAGTGTGATTGCTTTAAGTTTCTCTCCACTTAGTTTAATGTTAGTTACGGATTTGCTGTATATGTTTAGGTGTGGGCCTTAAATTCCTGTGCTTTCCAGGACTTTTTTCATGAAGTGATGTTGAATTTTGTCAAAATCTTTCTCAGCATCTAATGAAAGGATCATGTGGTTTTTATCTTGGAGTTTATATAGTGAATTATGTTGTTTGTTTTCTGTATATTAAAGTATCCCTGCAAGCCTGGGATGAATCCTACTTAAACATAGTAGATGATTGTTTAATGTGTTGTATGAATAGGTTTGCAAGAATTTCATTGAGTATTTTTGTGTTGATATTGATAAGAGAAATTGGTCTGAGTTATCTTTCTTTGTTGAGTCTTTCTTTGTTTTAGTTATAAGAGTAATTGTGACTTCATGAAAGCAATTTAGTAGTACTCCATCTGTTTCAATTTTATGGAATAGTTTGGACAGTATTGTTATGAATTTTTCAATGAATTTTGGATGGATTTCTGCACTAAACCCATCTGATCCTGGACTCTTTTTGGGTGGGAGAGTTTTGATGATTGCTTGTATTCCTTTGGGAGTTATGGGTTGTTTAAATGGTTTATCTTTTCCTGATTTAGGTTTGGTATCTTGTATTTGTCTGGAAAATTGTCTTTTTTTTCCAGATTTTCAAGTTTTTTGAACCTAGGCTTTTGTAGTACAGCAATTTTTTTTTAATTTCCTCTGATTCTGCTGTTCTGTCTCCCTTTTTAATATTTGATTTTGTTAATTTGGACACACTCTCTGTATCCTCTGCTTAGTCTAGCTTTGGGTTAATATATCCTGTTGATTTTTTCAGAGAATCAGGTATTGGTTCTGTTGATTCTTTGTATGGTCCCTTTTTTTCTACTTGGTTGATTACAGCCCTGAATTTGATTATTTTCTGCCTTCTACTACTCCTGCATGTATTTGCTTCTTTTTGTTCTAGAGCTTTTAGGTGTGCTGTCAAGCTGCTGATGTATGCTCTCTCCTGTTTCTTTCTGCAGGCACTCAGAGCTATGAGTTTTCCTCTTAGCACAGCTTTCATTGTGTTCCAAGAGTTTGGGTGTGTTGTACCTTCATTTTCAGTGAATTCTAAGAAGTCTTTAATTTCTTCCTTTATTTCTTCCTTGACCAAGTTATCATTGAGTAAAAAAAAATTGTTCAACTTCCATGTATATGTGGGCGTTCTTTCCTAATTTTTATTGAAGAACAGCCTTAGCCCATGGTGGTCTGATAGGATGCGTTGGATTATTTCTATCTTTCTGTATGCTTTGAGGCCTGCTTTTTGACTGATTATATGATTAATGTTGGAGAAAGTGCCAGGAGGCTGTGAGAAGAAGGTTTATCTTTCTGTTTTAGGATAGAATGTTCTGTAAATATCTGTTAAGTCCATTTGGTTTATACCTTCTGCTAGTCTGTCTATATCTCTGTTTAATTTCTGATTGTGTGATCTGTCCAGTGATGAGAATGGGGTGTTGTAATCTTATACTATTATTTTTTGCGGTGCAATATGTGCTTTGATCTTTAGTAAGGTTTCTTATGTGTATGTAGGAGCCCTTGTAATTGGAGCATAGACATTTATGATTTTGAGTTCATCTTGGTGGATTTTTCCCTTGACGAATATGAAGTGTCCTTCCTTATGCTTTTTGATGACTTTTGGTTGAAAGTCGATTTTATATATTCTTCAGACCATTGCTTGGAAAATTGTTTTCCAGCCTTTTACTCTGAGGTAGTGTCTGTCTTTGTCTCTGAAGTGTGTTTCCTGTAGTGCAAAATGCTGGGTCCTCATTACATATTGTGTGTCAATCTGTGTATTTTTAGTGAGGAATGAGTCTATTGATGTTGGAGATATTAAGGAATAGTGATGGTCACATTCTGTTATTTTCATAATTGGAGGTTAGTTTATGTTTGTGTGCTTCTCTTCTCTATGTGTTGTTGTGAAAAGATTAATTTCTTGTTTTATCTATGGTTTTACTTGAATCCTTGTGTTCGGTCTTGTCAGTTAGTGTCCTTTGTAAGACTAGATATGTAGAAAGGTATTGTGTAAATTTCGTTTTGTCATGGGATATCTTGGATTCTCCGTCTTTGTTAATTGAGAGTTTTGATGGATACAGTACCCTGGGATGGTGTTTTTATTCTCTTAGTGTCTGTATGACATCTGTCTATGATCTTCTGACTTTCATAGTATCTGGAAAGAATTCTGATTTAATTATGATAGCTTTGCCTTTATATATTACTTGACCTTTTTCCTTACAGTTTTTAACATTTTTATTTGTTTTGTGCATTTGGTGTTTTGACTATTATGTGATGGGAGGATATCCTTTTCCGGTCCAATCTATTTGGAGTTCTGTAGGCTTTGTGTATGTTTATGGGCATCTCTTTCTTTAGATTAGGGAAGTTTTACTCTATAATTTTGTTGAAGATATTACTGTCCCTTGATGTTGACAGTCTTCACTTTCTTCTATACCTGTTAAGACTAGGTTTGATCTTCTCATTGTGTCCTGGATATCCTTTATGTTTTGAGCTAGGTCTTTTCTGTTTTACATTATGTTTGACAGTTGTGTGATTCTTCTGCTCCTTAGATTATGTCTTCTATGTCTTTTATCCTGTTGGTGATTCTCACTTCTATGACTCCTGGTCTCTGTCCTAGGTTTTCCATTTCCAGGGTTATCTTCCTTGTGCTTACTTTATTGTTTCTATTTCCATTTTTAACTCCTGGGTGGTTTTGTTTATTTCCTTCTCCTGTTATGCTGTTTTTCAAGTAGTTCTTTAAGGTAGTTTTGTGTTCCCTCTTTCTTGCATTATATTTGTTTACTTCAGTTTTTTCTATTGTCCTGCATTTTCTTAAGGGAGTTATTATTCTTAACATCCTCCATCGTCATGATAAATGTGAAATTAAATTTAGATCTTCCTTTTCTGGTGTGTTTAGATATCCAGTGTTTGTTTTGATGGGAGAATTGGGTTCTGTTGAGCCCAAGTAGTCTTGGTTTCTGTTGTTTGTGTTCCTGTGCTTTCTTGTGGCCATCAGGTGGTCTCTGGAATTAGCTTGTCTTGCTCTTTCTGATAGTGGCTTGACCGTCCTGTAGGCTCGTGTGTCAGGGCTGCTGTAGACCTGTTTTCCTGTTTTCTTTTACCCAGTTAAGGGAACAGAGTATTCTGCTCTCAGGCATGTAGTTGCTCCTGTCTACTTACTTTCAGCTGTCCCTGTGGGCGGGAACCAGAAGGAACTTCCCATACTTCTCCTAGGTCCCTCTGTGGGGGGAGGGGGCACAGATGGTACAAGGTGTTTTCCTCTTGAGTCAGGAATCTGGGCAGAGAGTAGTCTCCTCTGATTTCCCAGGAGTGTCTGCTTCTCTGAGGCTCTAGTTACCCCACCATCATGATTTGGGTACAGGGAGCTGTTTGACAAGATCAGTTCCGATCCAGGCACAGTCTGGAACATGGTGCTCCAGTACATTTACTCCTCCTCTATTCCAGAGTCACTATGCAATTTTGTCTTGGGCCAGAGATGTGGGCAATTGTGGGCAGAAGTGGTAGTCTGTGTGCATTGTATGCTCAGTATTGCCCACACTCCTGGGTGATCAGCTCTCTCTCCCACAGTTTCTAGGAGAAGGGAGCTTTGTGCTGGAATCAGCAAGGTTCAGGAGCCAGCTAGAAACTGGAAATGCCTGATCCCAGAGGAGTTCTGCCTTTGCATGTCCTGAGTCAACCAGTGAGCTCGCTTCAAGCAGAAAAGTTGGAATCACCTCTTCTCTCAGGCCTGAACTCACTTGTTGGGCTGACTTTCAGCTTTCCATAAGGGCTGCAACCAGAAGTGTCTTGACCCTACTGCTCCTAGGTTCCTATGCACAGGAGGTCCAGATGGAGCTAGGTGTTTTTTTTCTTGAGTCAGGAATTTGAGCAGAGTTCTCATGGGTTTCTGCCCCTCTGACAGTGTAATACTTCCCCACCCCTCATGACATTTGGGTGTAGAATACTGTTTGGACAAGTTCAGATTCAGCTGCAGTTTGGACTGCAGGGCTCCTGCAGATTGACTGCTCCTATATTCATGTGTCCAGTGGCACTATGCAGTTTCCTCTTGGGCTAGGGATCTGAGCACATGTGGGAAGAAGTAGCAGGGTCTCCTCGCTGAGGTCTCAGTATTGCACACTCTTCTGGGTGTTCAGCTCTTGTCCCACAGACTTTCCATAGGATTTCAAATGTTCACTCCCTATCTTACAGGTCCTCAGTCTTTCCAGTTCTCCTCCAAATTTTGTTGGAGAAGACGCCTCTGGTTAAGGGGAGGTACAACAGGCCCAATCAGAAAAAAAAAGGGGGGCTGGAAATCTTCTTCTCTTAAAGGTAATCTCATTGATTTCTCATATTCCACAAGTGGAATAAGTCCTGCCCCTTCTCCAGAAGAGACTTTAATACCTTTGCCAGCTGCCAAAGCAGGGCAGAGAGCTCTGTCCATTCACAAAGACAGTCAAAGATGTGCCCTATCTCCACCAACGTGCTTATGAAATCTGCTTCGGGTAAAATGAGTTTGAAACCTGATTCTGCTGACAAAGCGGATTGCAGAACTACCCTGTTAAGCCAAGAGGACATTCAAAGTCCTCCACTATTAAAAATGCGCTTAAATCATCACTTATGATCCAAGGCGTACAAAATACAGTTACAAATACCCAAGTGAACCTCATAACACACATACCAGCCCAAGAAGAGACAAAATTTTCTGCATGTACACCATTAGATCAAGGACCATTGACAGTTTCAGAAGGGGCTCTTGAGAGTTCCACACCCACGCAAGATGTGGTAGAAATTTCTGAATCCACCGATGGAACTCCTGTGCCTTCTGCACATAAAAAATATGTTCTAGCAGCCTCACCATATCCCCCAGTACTTCAAATGTCCCTATATAATAGAGAATTATTCAAATATCCTCTACCACTGAAGGGAACCTCCTGACATCCCATTAGGCCCACAAAAGCCAAGTTTATCAAAACACACTGTCAATGAGCCATGCAGACTCCATATTTATACAATGTGCAGAGAAGATAAAATATCCCCTACCTCCTCAGGGGACTCTAAGTCGTTCTGTACTGAAAGCAGAGGCTCCAAAATTTTCCACATATACATCAGAGATGCTAGAACTTCCCAAAACTGAGCAGTATTCTCTGAGTATTACTCTATCTCAAAAAGAGACTGTGGGACAAGAAACTTCTACAAAAGGAGGTCTACCCATAGCCACATCTTTAGAAATGTCTTGCGGATGTGACACATATACAAAAGATATTCTAGGACAGATTCCATCTGTAGAGAAGTTTATGGACCCAAACATATGTGAACCATGAAATGCGAACACCAGAGTCTGTAGCATCCTCAACAACTGAGGAAAGGGATTCCTTGTATTCCATTAGTGTAAAAGAATGAATACGACCTCCACAAATTCCACAGTAGGCTATAGGAACTTCCTTATCTCCTCAAAATCAGCCATCTTCCCCAACTACAGAAGATGCTACACACTCTTCCAAATATTCAGAAAAGATTGCCATTCCTTCTTTATACCCACAAGCAGACCCAGAACATCTGCCAAATACCTCAAAAGCTCTGGATTTTACCTCATCTTCTGAAGGGGCTTTGGAGCCTGTTTTGCCTCTCAAGCAGGCTAGGGAACCTGACACTTCTATAGGAAAGTCGGTTTCCACTTCTCCAGCAGAAGAAATTTCTCTTGGAACTTCCACAGTTACAAAACAATATCTAGAATATGTCTATGATGCTCAGGGAGAGGTCACATTTTCAGAGGTAGCTCTAATACATACTCTCCATTCTGATATCACAGTAAGGATTCTACACGTATACACGGTACATTAAGACCTTCCTCATCTGAGAAGGATGTCTTAGGATCTACTGCATCTGAACAGCATGTTTTAGAACTATCCCCATATACCTAAGTAGATTTATTTAACATGTCCACTCTGGGGATAAAGAGGCGACATTCTCCCTCTACCAAAGTGGACCACAGGCATCCAGTTTCTATAAAAAAAAAGGTTAAGATTTGATCCTTCTGATGTAGTCTTGAGAAATTTCCTCTAAAGAAGATAGTTTCAAACATCCCCCTTCTGCCAAAAGGGATCTTGTGCCATCTTCTGCAGCCAAAGAGACAGCAAAAGCTACATTTTCTCCTCAGGTGAGTCCTAACATTCTCCATCTGTCCAAAGGGCCATGGAATTTCCAAAAAATATGAAGGAATTGTGCAAAGATGCCATTCCTTGAAAGGACTTGCTGGACATTCCATATTGTCCCAAGATGCTCAAGTAACTCCTCCTTCTACAAAAAAGGCATGTTCACCGTCTACCCTAGGGTTTCAGAGAATTTCTTCACTCCTCTCTAGGGCTCCAGAAAGTGTTCTCCATGCTCAAAGTGGTTTGTCATTGTGCAAATTAGACTTCAAACATATAAAACGCTTTTTTTTTATATTACCGAAGGTCTGAGGGAAAGTCCACATCGAAAAAAAATCATTTAGACCTTGTGCCATTAGTCCAAGTATATCAGAAAAATTCCATGTCTTTTAAAGCACCTAAAAATCTATCTTGCTCTTGCACTCGTCCTAGAAAACAATTACCTTTAGTCATACAATCCCTAGGATCATTGAAATACAAAAAGGGGTGTCTAGAAACTTTACCATCTGCCAAAAGGTCTTTAGGATGTTCACCAACTTCTCCAAGAGCTCGGTTAACCCATAGAAGAACAAAAGAACTAAAGCCATCTGCTCAGGGTGTTTTCCAAAAACCACTTTTTTCTTCTTTACTTTTATACCAAGACAAGAGGCCAGCTTCCTCATCCCCATCTCTGATCCCTTCTTCCTATTTGTTCTCTCTCCCAAATCGCTCTTTACTCTGAATTAGATGCCAATTACTAAACCATAGACATATGGAAGGAGGTAGTTGCTGTCAAAACAAAACTTGTGATATCACAGAAGAAGCTACGGCTCTCCAGGACACAATAGAATTTTCAAGGAGGGCCTAATGATGATGGAACTGCCATAGCCGACCTGCTCAAGAGCTTCCTTGCATTGACCAGATTTGGTTGTGCACTTTCCAGTAGTGTCTCCTGTGACACAGTAGAAACATTTACATGCTACATCTCTGTACAGCTAGAGCCTTCTCTCTGCTTTATTAGTGATTACATGCTCTGAATGAAGAAAGTTAGTCAGGGGCTCGTCATGGGTAGAAAAGATCTAGGAACACAGAAGGAAAGATATTCTTCTCGAGATTAATTTTATTCTCCGGTCAAATCCTGTGACATAAAGTTCAATCCCCTAGGTTTTCCCTGTTTCGCTGGTGCCAGTATTTTCCCTACAGAACTTTAATTGAGTGAATATTGTTTTATATTTTCTGATTGTAAATTCATTTACAGGGGACATTATATATGTTCCTGCATGTGTACTCAAAATTTCATTTTTCAAATTCCATTTTTTGCAATGAATTTGGTATCAAACGTGGCTCAGCTATAGAGTGAATATAAGAGTGGAAATATTGTGTACCTACTTCTAATGATCAACTCCCAAATCCATATTTTATCCATTAATTACAAGACATCAGTAAAGCAAAGGACAACATGGAGTATAGAATGTGGTTCTGAAGTTCTATTAGATATCAGTCCTCTAATATCTACCTTATTGTGTTCCCAGGGATAGGCTTGAGGGTTTTGGATGTTTTACCATGATTCTTTCTTCAGGCCACACATCAGTTTCTGAGTGATGGGCAGTGATAGGAATGGCTTGTGGTCCAATGAAACCTCAAATTCAATAGGTTATAAAAAACAGGAGGGAGTCTATTTGCAATTGTCACTTGTGGATCCTATAGTCTTCACCTTGTTATGCAGAATCCATCCAAATATTAAACCAAAATTCCTAGTTGTAGGATCCACCAAAATTGTATATATATATATATATGTATATATATATATATGTATGTATATAAATGTATATATATATGTATATATGTATATATGTATATATATATGTATATATGTGTGTGTATGTATTCACTTATATATATATGTATGTATGTATTCATATATATATGTGTGTATGTATGTATATATATATATGTGTATATATATACATATATATATATATATATATATATATATATATATCAGGCACAAAAACTAGATAAGATTGTTGAAGATAAAATTGCATTCTGCCAATAAATGGTTTTAGATCTTTCATGAGAGACACAACTAGAGCATGTCAAATACAGAAGTGATTGCTAGTGGCAAACCAGAGAACTGAATACAGACCCCTTGTTTGTAGATGTTGAGAAAGGATTACAAGAGCTGAATGGGCTTTCAACCCCCATAAGAACAACAAGTTCAATGAACCAGGGCTTTCTCGTATTAAACCAATATTCCATGACTGTTTATGTACAGACCTGTGGCTCCAACTGCATATGTGGCATAGTATGGCGATGTTGATCATCAATGGAAGGAGAAGCCCTTGTTTCTTTCTAGTTAAAGGGAATGTCAAAGCACAGTAAAGGTTATAGATAAGGATAAGGGGACCAGCTAGGAATATTAAGGACAGGAAACTGGGAAAGGAAATAACATTTGAAATGTAAATATAGAAATATCCAATTAAAAGAGGTATATACGGGTCTGGGGATTTAGCTCAGTGGTAGAGCGCTTACCTAGGAAGCGCAAGGCCCTGGGTTCGGTCCCCAGCTCCGAAAACCAAAAAAAAAAAGGTATAAAATTTGCTAAAAAAAAAGGAAAAAAAAACAAAAGATAATTAGCAGCTAATCAGACCTATTGAGTCAGTAATCCAAAGGGTTCCTGTCAGGGATTTATAGTCAGAATAATACTAGTGGAAAGATTGAGATGATGAAGATCAAATTTGGAGCACGTCTCTCTCCCAAATACCAGTATCAGACACTTACTGCTCTATAAGTATCCAAATAATTGAGGAGTTTACTCTGAGCTGAGGAAAGTATACTCATTTTTCACTTCTTCCTTAGGACCATTTTCTTCTGGGCAATAAGAACAAAAATCCATGAGCTCTAAGGAAAAGAACAGTGTCCTTCCAAACACCTGGCTTTTGGGAGAAAGAAATTAATGATATAAACTCTCTGACTTCCAGGAACCATTAGAAGCAGGGAAGTCCAGATTCTTCTGAGAGGCTCCCAGCTCCTGATCCCATGTGTGGAAGGATCAGATCAATTCTATCTCTTCAACTTACATATTCCACTCCTACCAAGGCTTCAGTGAGATTTCTCAGGGATGATGTATTTCTTCCTTCTTTTATACCAAGACAGAAGACCAGCTTCGTTCTCCCCATCTCTGATTTCTTCATCGTCTTTGTTCTCCCTCCCTAATGACTGTTTCCCCTGAATTTGAGGCCAATTAGTAAAACCTATAGGTACTGAAGTAATATCTGAGAGGCATTTGCAGTCAGGACAACACTTATTACATCACAGAAGAAGCTAGTGCTCTCAAGGATACAAGAGATTTTTCAGGGAGAGCCTAATGATATTGTCACTGAGAACTGCCATGGCCTGACTCTAAACAGCTTTCCTTACATTAACCAGTTTTGAGGGTGCCAATTTAGGTATGTCTCCTGTGACACAGTGGAAACTTTCGTTCTCCATCTCTCTAAAGCTAGTGACTTCTGAATGGAGAAAATGAGTCAGGGGCATGGCATGGATAGAAATTATTTAGGAACTTGGAGTGGAGGAGATTCTTCTGGATAATATTTTTATTCCCAGGTCAATTCCTGTGACATACAGTTCAATTTTCTAGGTTTTCTTAATTTTATAAAGGCCAGTACTTTACCTACACACCTTTCGTTGAATGAATACTGTATTTCACTTTCCTATTGTACATTCCTTCATAGGGGACATTATAAATATTCCTGAATATGTACTCAAAAATTCTGTTTTCAAATTCCATTCTCTGCTATGATTTTGGAAACAAAGTGGGCCCATCTATAGACTGAGAATAACAGTGTAAATATGGTGTACCTACTTCAATTATAAATTCCCAAATCCTTATGTTATTCAAAAATTACCAACATCAATAAAGCAAAGGACCACATGGAGTATACAATTCTTTTCTCTATTCACATTTGATATCTGTACTACACTATCTACTTCCTGTGTTCCCATGGCCAGACTTGAAGGTTTTAGATGTGTTGCCATGATTCTTCCTTAATGTCATATATAAGAAACAGGAGCATGGGCAGGGGGAAGAAAGACTTGAGGAACAGTGAAACCTCAACTCAATACCTTCATAAGTACAGGAGGGAGTCTCTTTGATATACTCATTTGCAAACTCTACATTCTTGACCTAGTTGTGCAGAATCCATGTAATCATTCCACCTAACCTAATAGGTGTAGGAAGCACCTAAAGTATATATATATATATATATATATATATATATATATATATATATATTCAACCACCAAAACTGGATAACATTGATGAAGCTAAGAAATGCATTCTGCCAGGAAACAGATATAGATATTTCCTGAGATACAAAGCTAGAGCATGTCAAATACAAATGTGAATGTCAATGGCAAACCAGTAAACTGGAAATGGAGTTCCAGTTGGTAGATTCTGAGAAAGGATAATAAGAGCTGAAAAGGCTTTCAACCCTTAAGAACAATAATGCCAATGAACCAGATCTTTCTGGTACGAGACCAATATTCAAAGGTGGAAAATGGAAAGACCTAAGGCTCCAACTGCATTTGTAGTAGAGGATGGCCTTGTTGGGCACCAAAGGAAGGTTAAGCCCTTGGTCCTCCCTTGGTTTGACTTGCATTTAAAGGGAATGTGAAGGGACAGTAATGGGATGGTTTATAGAAGAAGTGGAGAGGGACCTGTTAGGGATCGTACGGGAGGAAATTCTAAAAGGAAACAGTATTTTAAATATAAATATATAAATATACATTTTAAAAAAAAATAAAATTTGTAAAAAATAAAAGATATAAGAAATAAAAGAAGAGAAAACTACCAGCTAATTACAGCTATTGACTCAGAAATCTAATGGGTCACTATCAGGTAATGACAGTCATAGAAATAATAGTTGAAGGACTGAGATGATGATGTTTCAAATAGAAGCTCTTCTCTATCCCAGATATCAGGGTCAGGCACAAACTGCACTATAGGAATCTAAAGCATGGAGGAGTTTACACAGAGCTAGGGTTACAAAACTTGTCCTTCCCGTGTTCTTTAAGTCCCTTTTCTTCTTGTCAAAAAAAATAAAGGCCATGCACTCTCAGGAAAACAACTGTGCCCTTTCCATCCCTTGGTTTTGGAATAAAGAAATGAATGATATAAACTCTCTGACTTCCAGGAACCATAAGAACAGGTAAGTCCAGATGATTTTGAGAGGCTCCCATGTCCTCATTCCCATATGTGGAAAGCTGAGATGAAGGCTGTCTCTTCAGGAAACCCACTAAACACCTACCCCGGACTCACTGAGCTCTCAAATGGACCAGGTAATTCTTCCTTTTTGATACCAAAACAGAAGGGAAGCTTTCTTTGCACATCTCTGATTTCTTCATCCTCTTTGTTCTCCCTTCAAAAATGTCTGTTTATTCTGAATTAAAGGCCAATTAGTAAGCTCTAGGGGTACTGAAGAAATATCTGAGAGGCAGATGCTATCAGGACAACACTTGTGACCTCACAAAAGGAGCTAGGGCTCTCTAGGTTACAAGAGATTTTTCAGAGAGGGCCTAATGATAATGTCTCTTAGAACGCCCATGGCCTACATGCTGAACAGCTTTCCTTACATTGACCAGTTTCAAGAGTGCCTTTTCCAGGAGAGTCTCTTGTGTCACAGTGGAAACATTTACGTACTCCATCTCTCTATAAAGTTAGATACTTCTCTTTTCTTCATTAGTGGTTACATGCTCTGAATGGTGAAAGTTAGTCAGGGGCATGTCACGGGTAGAAAAGATTTAGGAAGATGGAGTGGAGGTGATTCTTCTAGATAATATTTATACTCCCAGGATTATTCCTGTGACATACAGTTCAATTTTCTAGGTTTTCTCTGTTTCGCAACGGGCAGTATTTTCCCTATAGACCTTTAATTTATTGAATATTGTATTACAAATGTGATCATATTCTAGTTTTCTTCTCTTGCTTAGTGATGAAAAAAGTGATACCCAGTACTGTATTAGAACAAACATTATATAGTACACCTAAAGAAAACAAATTGCTCCCAAGGTCAACGTAACTTCATAAGTAAGCAATTTGAATTCACAGAGAAATGGTAAAGTATTGTATTATTTATCCTTAAAAGGATACTTGTAAGAATCTTTTAGAAACAGAAATCTAAACATCTGTATAAAAATGTTATATCTGCTTTAAATGATCAGAATGCACATCTGTGATTGGCAAACCTTATTAAATCCTATCAGGAAGCTGAGGGTAAAACTGGTTCAGAAAGCAGTCATCAACAGTCCAGCATTTGTGACAGTCACACCATTAGCCTGTGCCGCCATAGTTCTTGATCCCTGACCTTAAAAGATCCCAGCCTTTCCGAACTACAAATTGTTCCATTCATTGTTTTTTATATCAGAGTCAGTAGGGAAAAGATCTTAGCCAGCTTCACAAACAATTTTATTTTTCCAAAAGCTTTTAATGGGTTGTGGTCCTCGCTAATCATTCTACATTTCCTCGGGCAATGATAGAAGCAATGATCTACCCCAGAGGCAATTGCTAAAAGACCTGTATCACTCTTATTGCAAATGCCAATGGCACTGCCCTCTGAGTGGTAGAAAGCTCCATGAGGATTTTCATGCACTTCTTAGATTAAGAGAGGATGAGTGCAATAACTGAGCACCACTCTGCCTGAAATCCTCGTGGGGTTCATGACTCACCAAGGTCCAACGAGACTGTGCTGAAGAGTGGGCCATACCCCAGGATTTCTAAAGCTCTGTGCCATTCCTCCTTCACAGGCCTTGGCAATACACCATTTCAGAACCAAATTTGAACTATGCTTTTACCCTAGATATAATTTCAAATACTATACTAATTAGGGAGAGTGTGCAGCCTTACATTGTCCTTGACTTTAATGGAATTGCTTTACATTTCTTTCCATTTAGGTTGATGCTGGGTACCGGCCTGCTGTCCATTGCCTCTATTATGTTTCTGCATAGGACTCGTATCCCTGATTGCTCTCACCCTTTTAACATGAAGGTGGGTTGGAATATTTTTGCAAGCTTTTTAAATATCTAATGAGATTATCATGTGATTTTTCTCTTTCAGTTTCATTATATAGTGAATTATATTGATGGATTTTCAGAAATTGAAACATCTCTGCCTCCCCCTAGAAATTAATAATTACACAGCATAACCTACAGAAAGGATCTCACATTCACGTGCATACTCCAATAGCTCCCCAAAAACACAAAAAAAATACAAACAAAAAAAAATCATGCACCCTACTGAACAGATGTAATACTCACATACATACTCAAACATCCTAATCGAAAACACAAAAACCAAAAAACATGCAAGCAAAAAAAAAAAAAAAAAAAAAAAACCCTGCTCCCGCAACATCTCATTAATACCTTTAAGCATTAATGTCCTCTACTCAACAGTAAAAGGACACAGGCTAACACAATGGATGTAAAATCAGGATCTATCCTTCTGTTGCACTCAAGAAACACAATCCAGCAACCAAGATAGACACAACCTCAGACCAAGGGGTTGGAAAAGATTTCCAACCTAATGGACACAAGAAACAAGATGGTGTAGCCATTCTAACATCCAGCAAATCAGACTTTCTACCAAAAGTAATCAAAAGAGACGGGGAAGGATACTTCATATGCATCAGAGGAAAAATCCACCAAAATGACATCTCAATTCTGGATGTATATAGGCCAAAGACAAAAAGCAGAAATATTGGTGAGAGAAATATTGCTAAAGCGTAAATATCACATCGAACCTCACACATTAATAGTGGGTGACATCAATGTCCCATCTCACCAAAGGCAGGCCATTGAGACAGAAATTAAAAAAATAAATAAATAAATGATTTAACAAACACGGGGTTCAATAAAATTGACCTCACTGATATCTACAGAATAGTTCACACAAACACAAAAGTACACACTCTCTTTTCAGTACCTCATGGAACCTTATCCTAAAATGAACATGTTCTCCCACTCTAAAGAAGCCACAATGGATACAGAAATACTGCACTAACCATTGGATCTTCTCAGATCACCATGGATTAAAACTGGACTTCAACAATAAGAAAAAGTGTATAAACTCATTGAAATTCAATATCTGGCAACTTCAGATCCACCAGTTCACGGAAGAGATGAAAAACAAAAAGTGCTCCTAGAATTTAATGAAAATGAAGGCACAACTTCTCCAAACTTACCTGCATATGCAGCACAGGGTGCTTTTATAAAGAAACCGGAGAGACCCCACACTAGCAACTTCCCAGCACACCCTAGATCTCTAAAATAAAAAGAAGCAAATACATATTAAAGGAGGAGACAGCAAGAAATGATCAGACTCAGGGTGAGAGTGATCCATCAGAAACAAAGAGAATACAAAGATCAAAAAAACAAAAACAAAAAAAAACAAAAAAAACAAAAAAACAAGAGCTGGTTCCTTGGGAACATCAATCCGACAGACAAATCCTCAGACAGATAATGTAATAGGAGGAGAGAGCATCCAAATAACAAATTCAGAAATGAACAGGGAGCCGTATCAATGTACAATGATGAAAGTCACATAATCATTAGTTCTCACTTTAAAGTGGATGATTGTGTAGACTGATTGCACTGACCACAGGTAAATTTAGGTAAGATAAACTCTGTAAATAGCTCTACAACACCTAATGAGACACAAACAGTAATTAAGTTTCCCTACTGAAAGAGCTCAAGGGCCAGATTGTTTGAGTGCAGACTCCTACCAGGTTTTCAAAGAATTCTCAACCTACACCAAAAAAAACAGAAACAGGAGGAAAACGCCAAAATGATTCCATGACACCAGTGTCGCCCTGACACATAAATCACAAACGACACAACAAAGAAAGAATTTCAGGAGAATTTCCCTTACCAACATTGGTGGAAAAAATACTAGGTAAAATGCTCAAAAATAAAATCCAAGGGCATATCAAAACCTCCATTCAGTGCCATCATGTAGGCTACCTCCTGAGGCTGCAGGAGTGGATCAATCTATGAAAACCCATCAAAGTGATCCACTATATAAGCAAACTGAACTGAAAAATAAAAATATTCTGCCCTCAGCATTTCACATTAACGTGCGAGCTCCACCTGGAGTTAACTTTGTGGATGTTGCATACCATGCAGTATATATATATACACATATATATTTATATTACATATAAATACATATATATATACACATATTTATATACATATATAAAATATCATTATAATAAATTAATATATTAAAGTGATATGTACAATCATTATAATAATATAATTAATAATATACTATATTAACATATTAAAGAATATTATTATTAAAATAAATAATATAGTCATATTTTATTAATACATTATATTATTATATATTTATATCATAATAAAATATAATTGATACTAATATATTATGTTAGTATATTAAATTATTATATAGTAATAAACTATACCTCTCTTACCCTCTTCTGACTCTCTACGTAACCACACCCTCAGTACTCCAGTATCAACTTTCCCCTCTGGCTCACTGTCATAGGCTTTAACATTTAAAGAACAGTTAAAAGGGACAGAAGGTTCATATGCGATCTCCTTATTCCATGAAAGAGGACTAGTCAGGGGCAACATCCTTTGAGGAAGCAGATAAATATCAGGATACAAATAACATTTGCTGGGGGAAGATCAAATTCAAATAATGACTTTGCATATCTATCCAGTGTATTCTGAGAAAATGGGGAATATTTTTCCTAAAGACACAGCTATACTACTCCTGGCCTTATATCTGAAAAAACCTCTGCCATACCGCAAGGACATGTGCTCCATAACGTTCTAACTGCTTTCTTCATAATGAGCAGAAAATAGAAATAACCCAGAAGCCCTTCAACCAAAGAATGGCTACAGAAAATGTGGTTCATTTACACTATGGAATACTACACAGTTATGAAAAGTAAGGACATTGTGAAGATGCGGTGGAGTAGATGGAATGAGAAAGTATTGTTCTGAATGAGGTAACTGAGTCCCAAAATAACATGTACATACTCACTTAAAAGAGGGTATTAGCCATAAAGTACAGAATTCAAACACTAAGATCTAAGGAACCAAAGAGGCTAAACAAGAAGAAAGACCCAAGAAAAATTATTGAATTTCACTCAGAAGGAGGAATAAAATAATGAGAGGAGGCAGATGGAAGGAAAGGAATGGGTGGCTGAGGGGATGGGACGGGAAATGGGGTTTGAGAATCATTTCTTGAGAGAGACGAGCAAGAGGGACAGAGGGCCAAGAGAATAAAGAGAAATCAGTGACTGTCCAGGGTGGGTGCTATCTCTAAGATTTGCCTGCAATCTGGGATTGGTGAGGCTACCCTAGCGTGTATGAGGGTGACTTTAGTTGAGACTCGGAGCAGTGGGGATACAAATACTGAAATGGTCACTTTCCATAGCCACAGAGGACCAAAAGTGGAAGGATAAGGACACAAAGCCACCCCCAAAATTTTGACACAGAAATTGCCCTCTCTATAAAAGACACAGGTACAGAGATGGAAGAGAAATGAGGGAATGGACAAAGGATAAGTAGCCGGATGTGAGACTTATCCTACGGGCAATCCTCAAACACTGACATGTTTGCAGACGGGAGGATAGCATTATTGTTCTCTGCAAGGCTCCACCGAGCAGCCCACTGACACAGAAGCAGAGGTGCACGGCCAAAGATCGGATAGAGCTCAAAGAGTCTAACCAAAGAGCTGAGGAAAGGACTGAAAGAGGCAGAGGAGCACAGTGGTCTTCACGAGGGTTCACTAAACCCGTCGCCTGTCTTTGGATCCTGTTCTCCTACTCGAGCTTCGTTTTCAGGACCTGGTGGGAGATGATGAATCTAACCCTGCAAAGACTTGATGTGCCAGGGGAGAGGGTGCACCCATTAGGGCACTCCACTCGCTCAGAGAAGATGGGGAGAGGATAGAAAGAGGGACTGTAAATGGTGGGAGCCTGGAGGAGTGTGGTGACAGTGCAGCATTCAGAATGTTACCTGGTGAATATATACAACCATTCTTGCAAGGGGCACAGGCATGACATCACGGGGATGGTGGCGTGACATCATGGGTGTGGCTCATGACATCGTGTAGGTGGGGCATGACATCATGGGAGTGGGGCATATCCTCATGGGGATGGGGTCATGCTATCATGAAGTTTCATGGAAAATAGTTGAAACTAGAAAAAAAAAAAAAACAGCCCGAGAGCGAGCTGAGACCTAGAGACACAAACATGGCGCGTGTTTACCTATGGATGGTATCAGGTGTGAGGCAAATCATATTCTATCTACAATCCACAAATGGAGAGAGGACAAAGGAAAGGAGAAGGCCGGTGAGAGGGAAAGCATCAACCTCTCTGAAAGGAAAACTGTAACAGATTCTGTGATTGAAGTGCGGACGACTGAGACAGGAGCTGAAGGTTGGTGGGGAAGAAGGAGGGATAGCGCTGTGCAGAGAGAACCGGCCAGAACTGGGGGACATATAGGTTAATGCAGAAACTCAATGGATGCACTTGTTACTTCATGGCGTCTAGAGAACAACCTCCCGAGTATTTAATCTGATAGAGAACGCAGAGTCCGAACCTTCAATCTTTTGAAATCAAGCAAGTGGAACCTCAGGTTTTGGGATGGGGCACATTCAGTGGAGTCGGTTTCTGAGGAGGTCAAATGGAGATCCCTGAATAACAGACCGATGCTGGGACAGAGATTATAAAAAGATTATAAAAGCTCAAGCAAATGAGCCCTTCTGGTACCTTAAGCCTCCATCGATGTAAATCCACCCGAAAACCCCTTCCCGCTCTTCAAGGTTTGTGTAGCCCTTGTTCAACCTGAGTAAAATATATGCACACAGCGCGTCCCTGAATACCTTCTAACAGAGCTGTGACACTGAATACCTTGGAGCAACCCCCAACTCACTTGCAGGCAGACCAAGATTCTGTTGACCGACTAGTTCCAGAGGCCACTTCATCCTTTTGCACCTGGACACTCTAAGAAGCATACATCAGAGATGTCTGTGTGTGTGTGTGTGTGTGTGTGTGTGTGTGTGTGTCTATTTGTCTGTGTGTGTGTCTGTGTATCTGTGTGTCTGTCTGTGTATCTATGTGTCTGTGTGTCTGTGTGTGTATTTTTATGTGTGTGAGTGTTTGTGTGTGTTTGCATCTGTGTGTGTCTATCTCTGTGTATGTGTGTGTATGTGTGTTTATGTGTGTGTATGTGTGTTCCAGTGTTGTGTCTCTCTGTGTGTATTTTTATGCGTGTGAGTGTTTGTATGTGTGTATGTCTCTCTGTGTGTATGTGTGTGTATGTGTGTTTATGTGTGTGTATGTGTGTGTATCTGTGTGTGTGTATCTGTCTGTTTGTCCGTCTGTGTCTCTCTTGGTGTGTCTGTGTGTATGTGTGTGTGTCTGTGTGTGTGTGGATATGTGTGTTTATGTGTGTGTGTGTGTGTGTGTGTGTGTGTATGTGTGTGTGTGTGTGTTAGTCATGCACAAGCTAACCATCCTCACACAGACTGTCTGGTTTGCTTTTCTTTTTGGAAAGTTGGCAAATCTTTCTCCTGTCCTAAGAAAAGACCACCCTGGATCTCAAATCTCTCTGTGAAGTCATGAAAGGTTGAGTGATTTTCATGTATGAGGAGTCTGTCCTAGTGAAAATAGCTTTCATGGGTAAAATAACCCTTGAAAAACATGTCTCAATATTTACTTTACTTAGTCTGTGATCCCTTGAGGGGATTATTCTATTATTATTATTATTATTATTATTATTATTAAAATAATCATCATTATATTATTATTATTATTATTATTATTATTACTATTCCAGGATTATTACATTATTTTATTGTCTGTGATGTTACCAGTGTGCTAATGTTCACTGATGGCAGGAAGATTATTTTCCATGTGTGTCCCATTCGACGGCCATGTTTTAGTTCTTGAAACTGAAAGTTTCATTTACATGTTCCCAAGAGGAAATACATGCAAGTACAGAAAGTTCCTTGGTCTTCTACATGAGAGTGACACCCTCACATAGTCTTCTGATCTATTTGAGGAACAGAATTTAGATAGGCAATGAGAAGGTTGGTGACCAAAGACCCAAGTTATGGAGAAATAAGACAGTTTTCACAATATTACAGGTTTTGGGGGTTGGTAGACATTACATAACCATCTTTTCATTTATAGCAGGAAGAGTCAAAATTATTAAAATATTGTAGGCAGAAAATTTTAACAACATATTAATGCTGGCTAATTTAAATTCCTGTATTTTTTTTCTGGAACATTATATATTCTCTTTCAGGTTCTTCTTGAAATTATTTGAAGATGTGAAAACCGGTATGTGTTTATCTGTACACATTCATATAGCATGGCCGTCACTCTAGTGAAGGACAGACTGCACGACTGTCAAGAGAAAGACTGACTTTCTTGCCAAAGGAATAAACCTTCATGTTGACGGAGGCAGTTTCGATCTTAGGTGCAGATGTTTAAAATCCCCTGAATGCTTCCTACAGCTACCGTTTCCAATATGTGGTTATAACCTCGGATGTGGTTTGTTCTTTGAATTTTTTTTTTAAAACTACAAGAAAGTTTCGATTGCATATACTATTTGGAGATGTTGTCTTTTATCTTTTCTATCGATGTACTCTGGGTTGTAGACCGTTAGGCATTTTCTGATCCATCTCTCACAGCAGGGGCTGCCGATGAGTTGAGTCTTCATCAGGAATAAAGGAAAGAAGACAGGTAAGGTAATAGAGAACTCCCTGATGTATTTATCCCCTGTGAATCTGAGATGGCTGTTGTCATCAACCCGTATATATAAACTTTAACTTTACAACAAAGTACACTCACATGAGTTTAAACCTTTGTACTTTTCATTGTGTAAATATTTGCAATAAAGAGAGTTTTCAAAGTAATAAAGTTGTGTGATGTGTGTAACACTTTTAATAGATTCTCTTGTATAACTTAAAAGAATATATAAATGGTTTTCCTTCATGTTGAATATAATGTAGACAGTGTCTCTTCTAACAATATATGTTGTAATTTTGGCCTCTATAAAATTAAATATGTTCATGTCTTGCCTAAACTTCCACCACAAGTACTTATGGAATACTTCCTATACTTGCTTAGTGTTTTTTTCCTAAATATTGACTTTAAAATGCATTCAGCAGAATAGATATTGAGGCGGATGGAGGGAGGGAGGAAACTGAATAGAAGGGGAGGTAGAGAAGGGAGTATGTTGGAGGAATTAAGTATAGTGAGTTTGGAAGAATTAGGTATAGTGATTGCAGGGAAAAGGGAATGGTAATCACAAGTGTGGGGTGCACATCTCTAGAAATTGCCAGAGAATGGTAAAAGGCGAATCCCCAGGGTGTCTATTGGGGTGAGTCTAGCAATAGAGATACAGAACCTTAATTTGCCATTTCTGTAGCCAGGCATGACTCCCAATGATGTGACACGGAAGAAAACACACCCACAAAACGTTCAAACCAAAATGAACACAGCCTACAAGATCTTCTGAGACAAATATAGATACAACAGACATGGAAGGAACGTCCAACCAATGGTTAGCATAGATTGAGAACTACCTCGTGGTCAAGCACCGATCCTTGACACTATTAAAGATACTCTATCGTGATTGTAGACAGATTCCTAGCATAACTGTCCTTTGAGTGACTCCACCCAACAGCTGAGAGAAACAAGTGTAAAGATTCATGACCAAACACTAGCTGGAGCTTGGGAAATCTTAAAAAAAAAACAAAGAAAAACAGGTGAAGAATTGAGGCCCAGATGATATGAGGGACTCCATAGGAAGAACAATAGAGTCAACTCACAGTGATTCTTGTGATCTGCCAAAGACTGAACTACCAATCAGAGAGTGAAAGTGGACAGAACCTGAGCCCCCAGGACATAGGTAGCAAATGTGTAGCTTTGTCTTTTTACAGGTGCCATCGAAAATGAGTGTTGCCATCCCATGAAGACGGAGCACCGATTTTTGGATGTAAAGTGAGTAAGTAAATAAATGAATTTTAAAGAAACAGATATCCCATCAACAGACAATATGTTTTGGGAAATTCCAATTCTAGTTGTTAGGTATCCGCATGAAGACAAAGACTGTGGAGTGCCTATGTCCTTAGAGGCCATAATCCTTTTCATTCTATTCTTCCATCAGAATCCCCAAGCTCCAACTGTGGTTTGACTAATGGGTTTTTGCATCTGACTGAGTGAGCAGATTTGTGGAGTCTCTGAGACTAGACTCCTGTCTGCAAGCATAGCAGAGTGTCATTAATAGTGTCAAGGATCGGTGCTGATCCATGGGGGACTTCTCAATCTGTACTAACCATTGGATGACCATTCCTCACTCTCTGCTCTATGCACGGACCCTGCATTTCCTGTGGTCAGAATACATTTTGGGTCAAAAGTTAGTGTCTCTATCAATCCATTTTGGTTGCTCTCTGGCTACAGGAGGAGGGCTCTTCAGGTGGATATCACTGAGGCTGTGAGTCTCAAGTAAGGAAAAACCCATTGATTCATGGGCAACATTCTTACCCCAGGTCTAGGCCTCTTTCTGTATATGACCTCAACCTCCCCACCCCTATCCATCTAGACTGATGTGTCTGGACTCAGTGGCAGAGGATGTGACTAGCATCACAGAGACTGGACATGCATCATGAAAGAATAACCCTGTGGGGTCTGAAACTCCTTAGAGGAGAAAGGGCTGGGAGATAGATTGTGAGACGTGTGAACTAGAGGGGGCCAGAGTGCAGTATGTAAAGTGCATAAATAAACAAATAACTATATAAATAACTAGGTCTACTTGAAGGAAGGATGCAGTTGTGTGTGTGTGTGTGTGTGAATGTGTTGTCTGTGTGAGAATATATATATATATATATATATATATATATATATATATATAAGGTAAGAAGCAATTCTGTTAATTTAATATTAAATTATCACATTTGAGACAACAGTGGTCTATGCAGAAGACAGGCAGCTTAGGCACTATATTTACAAAAAAAAATGGCGTTTGCTGAATATGAAGAAATGATTCGGTGATTAATAGCACTATCTGTACTTGCAGAGGACCCAGGGCCAATCCCCAGCTCCCATGTTACAGCTTACAGGTGGCTGTAATTTCAGCATCACGGAATCTCACATGCTCTTCAACCTCCTGGGCAGAAGGCATGCATATGTCTCACATGTAGACAAGCAGGTAATACACTTACATAAGTACAACAAAAAGTACTAAGCTGTTCCTTGTTGAAATCATTTGATTTACGTGAATATTCAAAGTGATAATCACAGTCAAATAAAAATTGTATTGATCCATAATAATCAAAGCCAGAAAAAGTTAGCAATCACCTGAGTCACTTTAAATCTATTTACTTAAAAAATTGTAATAAAAATTTGCAGTAATAAAATTTAAATTTTATTAATATACATATAATATACCTTAGTATACTCATACATAGCTGAAAAATTATACTTTCCACATATTTGTTTAACTTTTATAAAGGTTGCAGTTTGTGGTTAGTTTTTGTTGGATATTGTAGGTGTTTATTTTCAAGTATTAGCTCATAGAGTCTCTAAACTCATGCAGAATATATTACAGGAACTGAGGTCCTCTTCTGTTGAATCCAGGAATGCTGCTATCTGTTTTTCTTGTTGTCTGATCATTTTTCTCTATGTATATATGAACAAGGATATTCATGTTCTGGAATTCTTCCAGTTTTGTCAAGCTGATACCTGATAGCTGATAGCTGATAACTGGAGAATATATAATTTTTGAAGATCATTTTAGGAACTATTTCTGATATCTGCACTATCAATGTTGTAGACTTTCTAATACATGTTCAAATGAATGGCTATTCAGGGAGTAAACATGCCTTAGTTACTGTTGTTTTGTCTTTTTAAAAGAAGAAATGTGAAAGGGATGGGGGTTGAGGTAAGGGACTCTGAGGGGGAAAATAGGAAGGAGGGCAGCATTTGAGACATAAAGAAATTAATAAAATGAATAAATACAAAAAATAAGCAGAAGTCAAAATATACAGAAAAAAATCAGATTTAATTGATAGGAAACAATACTCTTTTGTATCGTACCCCACTCCTGAATTTTATATTACATAATCCATCTAATAACTAATTCTCAAAAATTAGATAATTGAAAAAAACATATTACAAGTACCACAGTAGGTTGACCAAATCATAAAAGCAATGTTTGTACTACTGTACACTTTCTATATTCTATGCCCATATCCAATCAAGAAATCCATTGACATTCAATTATTACATACTGTACGTTATTCTATTCTGTGATAATTCATTACTATTTTTATCTTCTATGACCAGACCTTTGAAGAGAAATAATTACTTTGGTAGAATGTCTCTGATTTTGGATTTGCCTAGCGTTTTTTCTTTTTTAGGTTGAGATTGTATGTACTTGATGCAGATACCAAAAATTGTTTCCTGCTTTTTTTGTCTCAGTTCAGCACTAGGTGGACACCTGGCATCTTAATATCGCCCCATTAGGGAGCAATGAAATTATTTTAAATTATTTTTCTTTGATAGTTAAAAAATATTTAAATGTACTTTTCTATTGGATTTCCTTTTAAAGTAATAGAAGTTTTAGAAGAATTACTTAAATACTATGAAAAGACTGTGTGTCTCTTCAAAATTTTAGGCTTTGTTTTCAGTTTCTCGGTCATTTTTTTCCAAAACTTTGGCCTTAATGGTCCTTCCTACCTCTAAATAGACTCAAAACAAGACTTCTGAGGAAAATATAATCATTGTCTTAATGTTTGGGTGACTCATGACTCAAACAATACTCTAGTTTTAGTATCACTGTAATTTATATTTTAAAATCTTCCATATTGTCTGCACACCAAAATGGAATTCTATTTTTCTTTCATTATACACATAAAGACCCAAGATTCTAATTTTATTTTATTGGGGAATAACAACCAGTATCTAATTTTCTAACACTAGCTGACCTTTTATATTAGTCTTCTGTCACTTGTAAACTCACTTATTTTCCTTTATAATGTGTGCATGCATGCAGATGTGTTTGTGTGTGTGTGTGTGTGTGTGTGTGTGTTTGTGTTTGTGTTTATCTGAAACTATGATGTTGATTTTGAGAATCACGTGGCTGAAATTCTTTTCCAACACCCTGTTAGAAATCATAAAAGGGAAGAATGATTACTCCTGTTCCAAAATCATAGGCGCTGGGTGCCCAAATCTGACATGTGGACTGACCAAATGGTACACAAAGCAGAGTCTAACAATTCACTCCCCTGAAAACTACTTAGGAGTTCCAGTCCAGTGAAATGAATTTACATGTACTGAGGAATATGGAATTGTAGCAAAATGAGCTGAGATCACTTGGAAGTATTTCTTGGAAGATCTCCAAATAGCTAAGAAAGGATACAGAGAACTTTCAAGGACCCTGAGACATTAGCATGTGGTTTAAACTCTGCCCAGATCAAAATATTTAAGTACTGGACTAATCTACTAAACTTATTTAATAGTAATCGTACTTTACCACTGTTTGCAATTAAGAATGGTGGTGAATGTAGAGAACACTCTAAAACAAAGTTATGTTTCTAAAAGTTTGTTTCAAGACAGCCAGAAAGAGCACAGTGGTTTTGTTTTCTTTCTTTCACAGACTATGCACCTTTTTGAAAAAGCACTTTGTGATCCTCAATTACCTATTTGTTATCACAACTTTCTTCAGACCCAGAGTTTTTCTCAATGCAGCCTTGACTTCTTGTTTATTTAGGCTTCAGATGATGGTGTTCAGCATGAATGTCACTGCTGTATAGACCAAGAGATTATCAACTCCTGATGGGTGATTAGATTTGGGCCTCAAGTAGTTTTGTCCCAAACCTACAGGGCATCCCATTCTCCATGAAATAATTGCCAAATGGACACACAGACCACGACTCATTTGGGTTGCATAGTGAAGCTGGGCCATACGCTGGGCAAAGGCATGGGTGCCAATATGCATCACCCAGTTATACCAAAAAGTGTGAAGAAAAACATCTGTGTGGTACATCCCTCCTGAGAGAGTCGTAAGTACAAGGCTCTCCACACCTTAGGTGTGACAAAGCCCATGTAACCAATTTCCAGGATACATAAGTTCACCAGAAAGAAGTACATGGAGGTGTGTAGAGATGGACTGGTGAAGATAGCTAAGGCAATGAGAGAAGAATGTGGGTGAACAGAAGGAAGCATTCTCCAGGGACCTCAGAGAACTTGGCATTTGCAAAGCATTTGACAGTCAAGCCCTTCTCCTGCCACAAAGAGCAATTGACATAATTGACACTCATCTCCAGAAACACAGAACAGTAAGCAATTTTTAGGATTATTGTAGATGAGAGATATTAATTTTTTAGTATTTTAAAGCCTCAGTTACTTCAGAGTCAAAGTCAGTCTGCAGTTACAAAAATCAAAGCTTAGAAAAGATTTTTTTCTCACATAATTTCATATCTTATACTTTCTCTCTTAACACCAGGGAATTTTTCAAAGTGTGCTAAGCATTGAGCCAAGTGTCCAAATATTTACAAAAGAATTTGGAAACATGTAGTCCTGGACTAATGATGCTCAGGCGGAAGATTTACCTTCGGTTTAAGTTCAGTTTCACAGGCTGTATAAGCAATCATTCAAACGAAGGAAAAGAAAACCTTGAGTGTATCTCGATTTTTACACATTCTTATCATTAACTGGTTATCAATGTTATACAGAAAAACTGATCCACCCACTCATCTCTATGCTTTCCTGATGCCACAGGTATAGTCTCTCCAACCACCCTGTGTGTGTGTGTGTGTGTGTGTGTGTGTGTGTGTGTGTGTGTGTGTGTGTGTGTGTGTGTGTGTTGGGCCCAGATTTTTCTCTGTTTGCCATTATGAATATTCAAACCTACACAATAAAGTTATCATTTCCTCAAGACTCATCATTTTTGAAGATGAATTAAAATCAAATAATCATTGGATAAATAAATAATTACTGGTTTACGTACATAAATTTAAAGGCAGAGAACATCTAGATGTCTGCACAATAATGATGTGGACAGAAACAAATCTTAAGAAGTGTAAAATGAGCCATGAAAGAGAAGAAGGATCAACCAAACAACACCATAATTCTTCATGATGCATCGTTCAATATGGCAGCTGTTATCTGTAACTTAATAGTTCCAGTCTCTTTTTTTTTTTTTTTGGTTCTTTTTTTGGAGCTGGGAACCGAACCCAGGGCCTTGTGCTTCCTAGGCAAGCGCTCTACCACTGAGCTAAATCCCCAACCCCTCCAGTCTCTTTATAGAACATGTTTTCTTAGAGAGAGTATGATTGCGTAGGCTTTAAATTACTGTTTTCTTAATATTGTTCATGATATTCTATCAATCAGACTATTGATTTATATTTAAAAAAAGAGAAAAAAGAGGTGGTGTCTTGATATGTATTCCAGGCTAACCTGAAATTCCTAGTTCCTCTCCCTCGGTCTCTTAAATGTGGGTATTGTAAGAGCAAGACATGGTGCCTTGCTTGATAGAAATTTCTTCCTATTCTTTCATCTCAACATCTTAAAATTCTACCAAATTGCCTGTATTTCTGTACACATAGTATCTATGCAGTTCATTCCTCTTTGCTCACTTTTGCATCAGGCAGCTGCTGTATTCTTGCTTGGTTACTTACATGGAAAACTGTTCAGTTCCAGCACAGCCTTGTCTGTTTTCAGATAACATCCTTCTCTTCTGTCTACAGTTAAACTCTGTATTTCACACTGTAACTGATAAAGTAGTTGTTAGCACTGTGGTGGTGACTACATTTCACCTTGTTCAAATTGTAGCCTTATATGGATATTGAATATGGTCTGCAAAGTTCTTATCATTATTTTTACCATACTTACCAATCCGTGAGCTCTCATGTAATGAGAATTTCCAGTGTTTAGCTTATTTTGGCTCCTTAGAGATTCTGTCGGTCCCATCCCATTATATCTTCTGAAGTTCAATCTCATGTCTCTCAAGCATTGAAGATGTGTCAAACTCATTTTTCTCCCAGTTGATATCTTTTCTCTTCAAATGACATAACCTTACCTGTTTTTTGGGGTGTGTATGTCTTTGCTGAAGTTTGGCTTTTCTTGCCAAAAAATACTTTCTCCTTACAAGGGTAGAATAGGAGATACCACCTGCCTATTAGCTTCTCTCTCTATTCACTTGATATAATGGGATTTCAGAGATTTGTGAGTAGATCAGTCACATGGTTGATCCACAAATCAAACGTGAGTTTCAGTATATCCAAATTATATATACACATGTTACCTATGTTTACAAATACCATATAAGACACACACACACACACACACACATACACATGCACATGCACTCACATGTATGCCACATACACATGTGTGCCTATATATTCATGCAAAACACAGACACAGAGAAACAAAATAGAGAAAGAGCACATGGAGATTGAACATGAATTAAAATGTTAGTATAAACAAAAATGCAGGGTAACAGTATTTGTTTACATCCCATTTCACCATTAGATCACTTAAAGAAGCGACTAAGAAAAATATATTCCCCATTGGATTGCTTCTATGTGAAATAAGTTAATTTCCCAAATCACTTAAGTTGATCTGGAGTTGAATGCTTGTCAGCTACATGAGTCAAGAGCATGTGTGCATGTCTACCAACACACATTTCAGATTTAACTTTGTGTACACTCTGTTTTGGGGAACTTCTCATCATCATACATAATTTTCGTTTCTATTCAATAATTCATCACTAGATTAATTTTCTATTGGGGATAATGAAAAAGATAGCTCCCCAAACATCAACAACAAAAGAGCAAAACAATACGTACTTTCTCATGGGGGCAGGAGACATAATCACGTATACTAGCTTATTAGATCTATTACATTAGATCTGCACCCATTCATGCAAAGTTATAAAAATCTAAGTGTAGAGAACATGAGACAGACTTAAAGCTCTGACAATTATTAAGCAGTAGGTTTGTTGTACATAGTTGACCTCTCAGTGGACTTTGCTCTTGTAGAAAAATTACTGGAATGCAGAGGATTCTATTGTGATGGATTTCACACATATTTTGATGTATTGTAAATATGTCTCAATTTTCAATTAAAACAAACAAATTAACAAAAACAAATAAACAACCTTCCCACAGCTAACACAGAAAATGAATACTTTTATAATTTGAAATATTTTTAAAGAAACTTCCTTTTCTTTTTTTCTGTGTGTATAATAGGGCAACATATTTATTGTTCAGAGGCATAAAGTACAGACTACTGAGAAGCTAAGATGAAATAGTTATAAACCTGTCACATTATCAAAATATTCCATTTGCATAGCAGCATGGAAAGGTCGGTATACATTGTGACCCATTTTTTTCAATTATTTTTATTTATTTAATACTTAATAATAATTCTTTGGTTTCCGGGCAAACATCCCCCTCACCCCTCCCCTTCCTTATGGGTGTTCCCCACCAACCCTCCCCCCATTGCCACACTCCCCCAAACAGTCTAGTTCACAGGGGGTTCAGTCTTAGCAGTACCCAGGGCTTCCCCTTCCACTGGTGCTCTTACTAGGATATTCATTGCTACCTATGAGGTCAGAGTCCAGGGTCAGTCCATGTATAGTCTTTAGGTAGTGGCTTAGTCCCTGGAAGCTCTGGTTGCTTGGCATTGTTGTACATATGGGGTCTCGAGCCCCTTCAAGCTCTTCCAGTTCTTTCTCTGATTCCTTCAACGGGGGTCCCGTTCTCAGTTCAGTGGTTTGCTGCTGGCATTCGCCTCTGTATTTGCTGTATTCTGGCTGTGTCTCTCAGGAGCGATGTACATCAGGCTCCTGTCGGTCTGCACTTCTTTGCTTCATCCATCTTGTCTAATTGGGTGTCTGTATATGTATGGGACACATGTGGGGCAGGCTCTGAATGGGTGTTCCTTCAGTCTCTGTTTTAATCTTTGCCTCTCCCTTCCCTGCCAAGGGTATTCTTTTTCCTCATTTAAAGAAGGAGTGAAGCATTCACATTTTGATCATCTGTCTTGAGTTTCATTTGTTCTAGGGATCTAGGGTAATTCAAGCATTTGGGCTAATAGCCACTTATCAGTGACTGCATACCATGTATGTCTTTCTGTGATTGGGTTAGCTCATTCAGGATGATATTTTCCAGTTCCAACCATTTGCCTACGAATTTCATAAAGCCGTTGTTTTTGATATCTGAGTAATATTCCATTGTGTAGATGTACCACATTTTCTGTATCCATTCCTCTGTTGAAGGGCATCTGGGTTCTTTCCAGCTTCTGGCTATTATAAATAAGGCTGCGATGAACATAGTAGAGCACGTGTCTCTTTTATATATTGGGGCATCTTTTGGGTATATGCCCGAGAGAGGTATAGCTGGATCCTCAGGCAGTTCAATGTTCAATTTTCTGAGGAACCTCCAGACTGATTTCCAGAATGGTTTTACCAGTCTGCAATCCCACCAACAATGGAGGAGTGTTCCTCTTTCTCCACATCCTCACCAGCATTTGCTCTCACCTGAGTTTTTGATCTTAGCTATTCTCACTGGTGTGAGGTGAAATCTCAGGGTTGTTTTGATTTGCATTTCCCTTATGACTAAAGATGTTGAACATTTCTTTAGGTGTTTCTCAGCCATTCGGCATTCCTCAGCTGTGAATTCTTTGTTTAGCTCTGAACCCCATTTTTTAATAGGGTTATTTGTTTCCCTGCGGTCTAACTTCTTGAGTTCTTTGTATATTTTGGATATAAGGCCTCTATCTGTTGTAGGATTGGTAAAGATCTTTTCCCAATCTGTTGGTTGCCGTTTTGTCCTAACCACAGTGTCCTTTGCCTTACAGAAGCTTTGCAGTTTTATGAGATCCCATTTGTCCATTCTTGATCTTAGAGCATAAGCCATTGGTGTTTTGTTCAGGAAATTTTTTCCAGTGCCCATGTGTTCCAGATGCTTCCCTAGTTTTTCTTCTATTAGTTTGAGTGTGTCTGGTTTGATGTAGAGGTCCTTGATTCACTTGGACTTAATCTTTGTACAGGGTGATAAACATGGATCGATCTGCATTCTTCTACATATTGCCCTCCAGTTGAACCAGCACCATTTGCTGAAAATGCGATCTTTTTTCCATTGGATGGTTTTGGCTCCTTTGTCAAAAATCAAGTGACCATAGGTGTGTGGGTTCATTTCTGGGTCTTCAATTCTATTCCATTGGTCTATCTGTCTGTCTCTGTACCAATACCATGCAGTTTTTATCACTATTGCTCTGTAATACTGCTTGAGTTCAGGGATAGTGATTCCCCCTGAAGTCCTTTTATTGTTGAGGATAGCTTTAGCTATCCTGGGTTTTTTGTTATTCCAGATGAATTTGCAAATTGTTCTGTCTAACTCTTTGAAGAATTGGATTGGTATTTTGATGGGGATTGCATTGACTCTGTAGATTGCTTTTGGTAAAATGGCCATTTTTCTATATTAATCCTGCCAATCCATGAGCATGGGAGATCTTTCCATCTTCTGAGGTCTTCTTCAATTTCTTTCCTCAGTGTCTTGAAGTTCTTATTGTACAGATCTTTTACTTGCTTGGTTAAAGTCACACTGAGGTACTTTATATTATTTGGGTCTATTATGAAGGGTGTCGTTTCCCTAATTTCTTCCTCGGCTTCTTTCTCTTTTGTATAGAGGAAGTCAATTGATTTATTTGAGTTAATTTTATACCCAGCCACTTTGCTGAAGTTGTTTATCAGCTTTAGTAGTTCACTGGTGGAACTTTTGGGATCACTTAAATATACTATCATGTCATCTGCAAATAGTGATATTTTGACCTCTTCTTTTCCGATCTGTATCCCCTTGATCTCCTTTTGTTGTCTGATTGCACTGGCTAGAACTTCAAGAACTATATTGAATAAGTAGGGAGAGAGTGGGCAGCCTTGTCTAGTCCCTGATTTTAGTGGGATTGCTTCAAGTTTCTCTCCATTTAGTTTAATGTTAGCAATGGGTTTGCTGTATATGGCTTTTACTATGTTTAGGTATGGGCCTTGAATTCCTATTCTTTCCAGGACTTTTATCATGAAGGGGTGTTAAATATTGATAAATGTTTTCTCAGCATGTAATGAAATAATCATGTGGTTCTGTTCTTTCAGTTTGTTTATATGATGGATCACGTTGATGGTTTTCCGTATATTAAACCATCCCTGCATGCCTGGGATGAAGCCTACTTGATCATGGTGGATGATTATATTGATGTGCTCTTGGATTCGGTTTGCCAGAATTTTATTGAATATTTTTGCGTCGATATTCATAAGGGAAATTGGTCTGAAGTTCTCTTTCTTTGTTGTGTCTTTGTGTGGTTTAGGTACAAGAGTAATTGTGGCTTCATAGAAGGAATTCGGTAGTGCTCCATCTGTTTCAATTTTGTGCAATAGTTTGGATAATATTGGTATGAGGTCTTCTATGAAGGTTTGATAGAATTCTGCACTAAACCCGTCTGGACCTGGGCTCTTTTTGGTTGGGAGACCTTTAATGACTGCTTCTATTCCCTTAGGAGTTATGGGGTTGTTTAACTGGTTTATCTGTTCCTGATTTAACTTCGATACCTGGTATCTGTCTAGGAAATTGTCCTTTTCCTGAAGATTTTCAAGTTTTGTTGAATATAGGTTTTTAATAGTAAGATCTGATGATTTTTTGAATTTCCTCTGAATCTGTACTTATGTCTCCCTTTTCATTTCTGATTTTGTTAATTTGGACGCACTCTCTGTTTCCTCTTATTAGTCTGGCTAAGGATTTATCTATCTTGTTGATTTTCTCAAAGAACCAACTTTTGGTTCTGTTGATTCTTTCTATGGTCCTTTTTGTTTCTACTTGGTTGATTTCAGCTCTGAGTTTGATTATTTCCTGCCTTCTACTCCTCCTGGGTGTATTTGCTTCTTTTTGTTCTAGAGCTTTTAGGTGTGCTGTCAACCTGCTGACATATGCTCTTTCCTGTTTCTTTCTGCAGGCACTCAGCGCTATGAGTTTTCCTCTTCGCACAGCTTTCATTGTGTCCCATAAGTTTGGGTATGTTGTACCTTCATTTTCATTAAATTCTAAAAAGTTTTTAATTTCTTTCTTTATTTCTTCCTTGACCAGGTTATCATTGAGTAGAGCATTGTTCAATTTCCACGTATATGTGGGCATTCTTCCCTTATTGTCATTGAACAACAGTTTTAGGCCGTGGTGGTCCGATAGCACGCATGGGATTATTTCTATCTTTCTGTACCTGTTGAGGCCCGTTTTTTGACCAATTATATGGTCAATTTTGGAGAAAGTACCATGAGGAGCTGAGAAGAAGGTATATCCTTTTGCTTTAGGATAGAATGTTCTATAAATATCCGTTAAGTCCATTTGGCTCATGACTTCTCTTAGTCTGTCGACATCACTGTTTAATTTCTGTTTACATGATCTGTCCATTGATGAGAGTGGTGTGTTGAAATCTCCCACTATTATTGTGTGAGATGCAATGTGTGTTTTGAGCTTTAGTAAGGTTTCTTTTATGTATGTAGGTGCCCTTGTATTTGGGGCATAGATATTTAGGATTGAGAGTTCATCTTGGTGGATTTTTCCTTTGATGAATATGAAGTGTCCTTCCTTATCTTTTTTGATGACTTTTAGTTGGAAATTGATTTTATTTGATATTAGAATGGCTACTCCAGCTTGCTTCTTCTGACCATTTGCTTGGAAAGTTGTTTTCCAGTCTTTCACTCTGAGGTAGTGTCTGTCTTTGTCTCTGAGGTGTGTTTCCTGTAGGCAGCAGAATGCAGGGTCCTCGTTGTGTATCCAGTTTGTTAATCTATGTCTTTTTATTGGAGAGCTGAGGCCATTGATATTGAGATATATTAAGGAATAGTGATTATTGCTTCCCGTTATATTCATATTTGGATGAGAGGTTATGTTTGTGTGCTTTCATTCTCTTTGTTTTGTTGCCAAGACGATTAGTTTCTTGCCTCTTCTAGGGTATAGCTTGCCTCCTTATGTTGGGCTTTACCATTTATTATCCTTTGTAGTGCTGGATTTGTGGAAAGATATTGTGTAAATTTGGTTTTGTCATGGAATATCTTGGTTTCTCCATCTATGTTAATTGAGAGTTTTGCTGGATACAGTAACATGGGCTGGGATTTGTGTTCTCTTAGGGTCTGTATGACATCTGTCCAGGATCTTCTGGCCTTCATAGTTTCTGTCGAGAAGTCTGGTGTGATTCTGATAGGTCTCCCTTTATATGTTACTTGACCTTTTTCCTTACTGCTTTTAATATTCTTTCTTTATTTTGTGCGTTTGGTGTTTTGACAATTATGTGACGGGAGGTGTTTCTTTTCTGGTCCAATCTATTTGGAGTTCTGTAGGCTTCCTTTATGTCTATGGGTATCTCTTTTTTTAGGTTAGGGAAGTTTTCTTCTATGATTTTCTTGAAGATATTTACTGGTCCTTTGAGCTGGGAGTCTTCACTCTCTTCTATACCTATTATCCTTAGGTTTGATCTTCTCATTGAGTCCTGGATTTCCTGTATGTTTTGGACCAGTAGCTTTTTCTGCTTTACATTATCTTTGACAGTTGAGTCAATGACTTCTATGGAATCTTCTGCTCCTGAGATTCTCTCTTCCATCTCTTGTATTCTGTTGGTGAAGCTTGTATCTACAGCTCCTTGTCTCTTCTTTTGGTTTTCTATATCCAGGGTTGTTTCCATGTGTTCTTTCTTGATTGCTTCTATTTCCATTTTTAATTCCTTCAACTGTTTGATTGTGTTTTCCTGGATTTCTTTCAGGGATTTTTGTGTCTCCTCTCTATGGGCTTCTACTTGTTTATTTATGTTTTCCTGGAATTCTTTCAGGGATTTTTGTGTCTCCTCTCTATGGGCTTCTACTTGTTTATTTATGTTTTCCTGGAATTCTTTCAGGGATTTTTGCGATTCTTTCAGGCATTTTTGTGATTCCTCTCTGTAGGCTTCTACTTGTTCTCTAAGGGAGTTCTTCATGTCTTTCTTGAAGTCCTCCAGCATCATGATCATAAATGATTTTGGAACTAGATCTTGCTTTTCTGGTGTGTTTGGATATTCCATGTTTGTTTTGATGGGAGAATTGGGCTCCGATGATGCCATGTAGTCTTGGTTTCTGTTGCTTGGGTACCTGCGCTTGCCTCTCGCCATCAGATTATCTCTAGTGTTACTTTGTTCTGCTATTTCTGACAGTGGCTAGACTGTCCTATAAGCCTGTGTGTCAGGAGTGCTGTAGACCTGTTTTCCTCTCTTTCATTCAGATATGGGGACAGAGTGTTCTGCTTTCCAGCGTGTGGTTTTTCCTCTCTACAGGTCTTCAGCTGTTCCTGTGGGCCTGTGTCTTGAGTTCACCAGGCAGCTTTCTTGCAGCAGAAAAGTTGGTCTTACCTGTGGTCCCGAGGCTCAAGTTCGCTCCTGGGGTGCTACCCACGGGCTCTCTGCAGCGGCAGCAACCAGGAAGACCTGTGCCGCCTTTTCCAGGAGCTTCAGTGCACCAGGTTCCAGATGGTCTTTGGCTTTTTCCTCTGGCGTCCGAGATGTGTGTGCAGAGAGCAGTCTCTTCTGGTTTCCCAGGCTTGTCTGCCTCACTGAAGGTTCAGCTCTCCCTCCCACGGGATTTGGGTGCAGAGAACTGTTTATCCGGTCTGTTTCCTTCTGGTTCTGGTGGTGTCTCAGGCACAGGGGTCCTGCCGTTCCTGGGCCCTCCCCACGGGAGCCCAGAGGCCTCATACAGTTTCCTCTTGGGCCAGGGATGTGGGCAGGGGTGAGCAGAGTTGGTGGTCTCTTCTGCTCTCCATCCTCAGGAGTGCCCACCTGACCAGGCGGTTGGGTCTCTCTCTCACAGGGTCTGGGGGCAGAAAGCTGCTGCGGGCCGGAATCCGCGGGTGTCGGCATTGATTTTCTTATCGCATTGAAAGCACCTTCAGCTCTTGTAATCCTTTCTCAAAACCTACCAACCAGAGATGTGTTTTCAGTTCACTGGTTTGCCACTACCATTCACTTCTGTATTTGATATGCTTTAGCTGTGTCTCTCAGTAAAGACCTATATCCGTTTTTTCAAGTCATGCAATTAGAAGCTTCATCAATCTTATCTACTTTTGGTGGTGATATATATATATATATATATATATATATATATATATATATATATATATCTGTATCTGTATCTATCTATATCTATATCTATACATCATATACATCATATACATCATATACATCATATACATCATATACATCATATACATCATATACATCATATACATCATATACATCATATACATCATATACATCATATACATCATATACATCATATACATCATATACATATACATATACATATACATATACATATACATATACATATACATATACATATACATATACATATACATATACATATACATATACATATACATCATATACATATACATATACATACACACATATACATATACATATACATATACATACACACATATACATATATACATATATACATATATATATATGTATATATGTATATATGTATATATGTATATGTATATGTATATATATGAGGTTAGATGGAATTTTATCTGGATTCCTGGAAACATGGTCAAGAAAGTAGAATCCACAAGTGGCAGTGCCAAATAGACTCTCTTCTGTCCTTATGAATCTAATGAAGCTGAGGTTTCACTGTACCTCAAGCCATTCCTAATCCTGCACATGCTCCTGAATCTTGTTTGGCCTGAAGAAAGAATCATACTAAAACGTCCAAATCTTTCAAGTCTCTTCCTGGGAACTCATGAAGGTAGATATTAGAGAACTGATATATACTGGGACTAAAAAAAATTTCTATAGCCCATGCTGTCCTTTGCTTTAATGATGTCTTGTAATTTTTGGATAAAATAAGAATTTGGCAGATTATGATTTGAAGAAGGTACAAAATATTTACACTTTTATATTCACTCTATAGCTGTGCCCCCTTTTTTGACAAAATTATTGCAAAAAATCAATTGGAAAACAGAATTTTTGAGTACACATCAGGAATATATATAATGTCTGAAGAAAGAATCATAGTAAAACATCCAAAACCTTCAAGTATTGCCCTGGGACCACAGGAAGGTAAATATTAGAGAACTGATATCTAATAGAACTACAGAACCACATTCTATAGTCCATGTTTAGTAATGTCTGGTAATTTTTGGGTAAAATAAGGATTTGGGAGTTTATCATTTGAAAGAGGTACACAATATTTACACTGTTATATTCACTCTATAGCTGGGCCATGTTTGTTGCTAAATTCATTGCAAAAATGGAATTGGAAAAAATGAAATTTTTGAGTACACATGCAGGAATATATATAATGTGCACTGTCAATTAATGTACAATCAGAAAATGTAGCACAATATTCACTCATTAAAGGTCTGTAGGGAAAATACTGGCACCTGGGGAACAGAGAAAACCTAGGTAATTGAACTTATTGTCACAGGATTGGACTTGAGAAAAATTTAATATACAGAAGAATCTCCTTCCTTACGTTTTCCTAGATCATTTCTAACCATGACGAGCCCCTGACTAACTTTCTTCATTCAGAACATGTAACCACTAATGAAGCAGAGAGAAGTCTCTAGCTTTAGAGAGATGTAGCATGTAAAGGTTTCTACTGTGTCACAGGAGACACTCCTGGAGAGGCCACCTCCAAATCTGGTCAATGTAAGAAAAGCTGTTCGGCAGGTAGGCCATGGCAGTTCTCAGTGACTTCATCATTAGGCCCTGCCTGAAAAATCTCTGGTATCATGGGGAGCCCTAGCTTCATCTGTGATGTCACAAGTGTTGTCATGTCAGCCACTGCCTCTCAGATATTCCTTCCATATTTCTATGGTTTACTAATTGGCCTCTAATTCAGAGTAAAGAGCCATTTGGGAGGGAGGACAAATAGGATGAAGAGATCAGAGATGGGGAGAAGGAAGATGGCCTTCTGTCATGGTATAATAGAAAAGTAGAAATATGTGTTTCTTGGGAAAACACCCTGGTAGGATGGCTTTAGTTCTTTTGTTCTCTAGGTTAACCGAGCTCTTGGAGTAGTTGCTGAACATCCTAAAGACCTTTGGGCAGATGGAAAAGTTTCTAGATACCCCTTTTTAGATTTTGATGTTCCTGGGGATTTTTTGGCTGATGGTAAATGTTTCCCAGGAAAAATGCTAGAACCAGATTGTTTTTTAGATGCTTTAGAAGACATGGAATTTTTCTGATATACTTTGGTTAATGGCACAATGTCTAATTGATTTTTTTTCAGTGTGGGCTTTCCCTCAGACCATTGGATATATAAAAAAGTTTTTGTATTTTTGAAATCTAATTTCCACATTGACAAATTACTTTGAGGATGTAGAACACTTTCTGGAGCCCTCGAGAGTGGTGAAGAAATTCCCTGGAACTCTAGGGCAGACAGTGAACATACCTTTTTGGTTGGAGGAGGAATTACGAGAGCATCTTGGGAAAATATGGAATGTCCAGCATACTCTTGTAAGGATTGGAAACTTTCCAAAATTACTTCATCATTTTTGGAAAATTTCAAGGCCCTTTGGATAGATTGAGAAGGTGTGGGACAAAACTGAGGAGTAGTTGTAGCTTTTGGTGTATCTTTGAGAACAGAAGATGGCACAAGTTCCCTTTTAGCAGAAGGGAGAAAGTTGAAACTGTCTTCCTTAGAGGAGAAATTTCTCAAGACTCCTTCAGTAGGATCAAATCTTAACCCTTTGTTTCTAGAAACTGGAGGCCTGTGGTCCACTTTGGTAGAGGGAGATAGTCGACTATTTCTTCCCAGAGTGGACATGTGAAATAAATCTACTTGGGTAGATGGGCATAGTTGTAAAGCATGGTGTTTAGATGCAGTAGATCCTAAGACATCCTTCTCAGATGAGGAAGGTCTTAATGTGCTGTGTATATGTGTAGAAATCCTGACTGTGATGTCAGAATGGGGGTTAGGTATTAGAGCTACTTCTGAAGATGTGACTTCTCCTAAAGCATCATGGACATATGTGAGATGTCTGAGAGCTTCATGCAGCAGATAAGGATGATTCTAGATATTGTTGTGTAATTGAGGAAGTTCCATGAAAATTTTCTTCTACTGGAGAAGAGGAAACAGACTTTTGTATAGAAGTGTCAGGATCCCTAGGCTTCTTGATAGACAAAACAGGTTCCAAGGAACCTTCAGAAGATTAGGTAAAATCCAGAACCTTTTGGGTATTTGGCAGATGTTCTGAGTCTGCTTGTGGGTATAAAGGAGGACTGACAACCCGTTGTGCACATTTGGAAGAGTGTGAAACATCTTCTTTAGTTGGGGAAGATCTTGAGGAGATAAGGAAGTTCCTATAGCCTACTGTGAAATTTGCGGTGGTTTTATGCATTCTTTTGCACAAATGGAATCCAAGGATTCCATTTCTTCAGATGTCGAGGATCCTACAGACACTGGTGTTTGCTTACCATGTTTCCCGACTCTCGTTCACATATGGTTGGATCCGTAACCTTCTCTTCAGATGGAATATGTCCTAGAACATCTTTTGTACATGTGTCACAACCACAAGCCATTTCTAAAGATGTGACTGTGGGTAGAATTCCTTTTGTAGATGTTTCTTGTCCCACAGTCTCTTTATAAGATAGCGTATTACTCAGGGAATACTGGTCAACTTTGGGAAATTCTAGCATCTCTGATGTATATGTGGAACATTTTGGAGCCTCTCCTTTTAGGAAAGAATGACTCCAGTCCACTGAGGAGGTAGGGAATGGTTTATCTTCTCTCTACATTGTATAAATATGGAGTCTGCATGGTTCATTGACTGTGTTTTGTGATAAACTTGACTATTTTGGCCCTTATGACAAGTCGGGAGGATCCTTTTCGGTGGTAGAGGATATGTGAATAAATCCCTGTTTTATAGGGACATTAGAAGTACTGGGTGAGATGTTGAGGGTGCTAAATCACATTTTTATGTGCAGAAGGAAGAAGAGTCTCTTGAGTGAACTCAGAATTTTGTTCCACATCTTGAGTGGGTGTGGAACTCTCAAGAGCCCCTTCTGAAACTGGAAATGGTCCTTGATCTAATGGTGTACATGCAGAAAGTTTTGTCTCTGCTTGGTCTTGTACGTGTCTTATGAGGTTCACGTGGGGATTTGTGACTGTATTTTGTACCCCTTGGACCATAAGTGATGAATTAAGCCCATTTTTAATATTGGAGGACTCTGAAGCTCCTCTTGTTTAATAGGGAAGCTCTGAATTCCCCTTAGTCAGCAGAATCAGGTTTCAAACTCATTATACCCGAAGCAGATTGCAGAAGGGACTTTGGTGCAGATGGAGGACATCTTTGACTATCTTTGTGAGTGGACATAACTCTCTGCCCTGCTTTGACAGCTGGCAAAGGTAGTAAAGTCTCATATGGAGAGGGGGCAGGACTTAATCCTTTTGTAGAACATGAGAAATCACTGAGATTACCTTTAAGACAAGAACTTTTGCAGCCCTCTTTGTATGATGGGGCCTGTTTTACATCCCCTTGACCAGAGGGGTCTTCTCCAACACACTTTGGAGTAGAATTGGAAAGACTGGAGAACTGTAGGATAGGGAATTAACATTTGAAACAGCTTTGGAAACTCTGTTGGACAGAGAGCTGATCACCCAGAAGAGTGGGCAATACTGAGACCATAGGGAAGGAAAGATTGCCACTTCTGACCACCGGTGCACACATCCCTAGCCCAAGAGGAAACTGCAGAGTGCCTCTGGACACATGAATATAGGAGTAGTCAAGCTGCAGGAGCCCTGCAGTCCAAACTGCACCTGGATCTGAACTTGTCCAAACCGCATCCTACACCCAAATTTCGTGTGGGGTGGGGAATACATAGACCATCAGAGGGGCAGAAACCCCTGAGAACTCTGTTCACATTTTTGACTTAAGAAAAAAAAAACAAACACCTAGCTCCATCTCGGCCTCCTGTGCATAGGGACCTAGGAGCAGTAGGGGCAGAACATTTCTGGTTGCAGCTCTCATAGAGAGCTGAAAGTCAGCCCGAGGAGCGTCTTCAGGCCTGAGACCAGAGGTGAATCAAAATTTTCTACTCTAAGTGACCTGATTGGTGGACTCAGGACACGAAAAAACAGAACTCCTCTGGGAGAAGGCATTTCCAGTTTCTAGCTGGCTCCTGAGCTTTACTACTCCTGACCCAGAGCTCCCTGCTCCCAGATGCTGTGGGAGAGAGAGCTGATCACCCAGGGGTGGGGGCAATAATGAGCCTACAAGGCACAGAGACTGCCACTTCTGCCCTCCATTTCCCACATCTCTGGCCCAAGACAAAAGAGCAGTGCCTCTGGACACAGGAATATAAGAGGAGTAAAACTGCAGGAGTATCATGTGCCAGACTGTGCCTGGATCTGAAAGGAACTGGTCAAACAACTCCCTGCCCCCAAATCCTGAGAGTAGGGAACTAGACCTTCAGTAAAGCAGACACTCCTGGGAAAACAGAGGAGTCTACACTCTGCCAAGTTCCTGACTCAAGAGGAAAACACCTTGTTCCTTCTATGCCACCTCACCAAACAGAAGGTCCTAGGAGAAATATGGGAAGTTCCTTCTGCTTCCTGCCCACAAGGACAGCTTAAAGCCAGTGGAGAGGAGTAACTGCACACATGAGAGCAGAATACTCTGTTCCCATAACAGGGTAAAAATAAAAGGAAAAAAACAAAAGCAGGAAGTCAAGCCACTGTCAGAAAGAGCAAGACAAGCTAAATTCAGGAGCAACCTGATGGCTAGAGGGAAGCACAGGAAATCAAACAACATAAATCAAGACTACTTGGGTTCATCAGAGCCCAAATCTCCCACCAAAGCAAAAACTGGATATCTAAAGACACCAGAAAAGAAAGATCTAGATTTAAGTTCACATTTTATCATGACGATGGAGGATGTTAAGAAGGTCATAAATAACTCCCTTAAGAAAATACAGGGCAATAGAAAATACAGAAGTAAACACGTAGAATCCCATAGAGAGGGAACAAAAAGGTACCTTAAAGAACTACTGAAAAAACAACAAAACAGGAAAAGGAAATGAACAAAACCATCCAGTATTTAAAAATGGAAATAGAAACAATAAAGTAAGCACAAAGGAAGACAACCCTGGAGATGGAAAACCTAGGAAAGAGACCAGGAGTCATAGATGTGAGCGTCACCAACAGGATAAAAGATATGGAAGATATAATCTAAGGAGCAGAAGATTCCTCAGAAAACATTGACACAACTGTCAAAGATAATGTAAAACAGAAAAATCTCCTAGCCCAAAACATACAGGAAATCAAGGACACAATAAGAAGATCAAACATAATAATAACAGGTATAGAAGAGGGTGAAGACTGCCAACATCAAGGGACAGTAATAGCTTCAACAAATTTATAGAATAAAACTTCCCTAATCTGAAGAAAGAGATGTCCATAAACATACACAAAGCCTACATAACTCCAAATAGATTGGACCAGAAAAGGAAATCCTCCCATCACATAATAGTCAAATCACCAAATGCACAAAACAAATAAAAATTAAAAGCAGTAAGGGAAAGGTTAAATGACATATAATGTCAACCTATCAGAATTACACCATAATTCTCACCATAGACTTTGAATGCCAGAAGATCCTGGACAGATGGCATACAGACACTAAGAGAACACAAACGCCACCCAAGGCTACTGTATCCAGCAAAACTGTCAATTAACATAGATGGAGAAACCAAGATATTCCATGACAAAACCAAACTTACACAATATCTTTCTACATATCCAGTAATACAAAGGACTCTAAGTGGCAAACCCCAATACAAGGAGGCAAGTAAAATCATAGATAAAGCAAGAAATTATTCTTTTCACAACAAAATAAACAGAAGCACACAAACGTAAACTAACGTCCAATTATGAAAATAAGAGAAAGTGATCATCACTATTCCTTAATATCCATCAACTTCAAAGGACTCAATTCCCCACTAAAAAGACACAGATTGATAAACTGAATATGTAATGAGGACCCATCGTTTTGCAATACAGGAAACACACCAGAGATAATGACAGACACTAACTCAGAGTAAAAGACTGGAAAACAACTTTCCAAGCAAATGGTCTGAAGATCTAATATCATATAAAATCGACTTTCAACCAAAAGTCATAAAAATCCATAAGGAAGTACACTACATATTCATCAAAGGAAAAATGCACCAAAATGAACTCGAAATCCTAAAAATCTATGCCGCAAATACAAGGACCCCTACATACATAAGAGAAACCCTATTAAAGCTCAAAGAAAGTATTGCATTTCAAACAATAATAGTAGGAAATTTCAATATCCCATTCTCATCACTGGACAGATCACAGAAACAGAAATTAAACAGAGACATAGACAGACTAACAGAAGTTATAAACAAAATGGACTTAACAGATATTTTAGAACATACTATCATAAATAGAATATCATAAAACAAAAGGATATAACTTCTTCTCACCACTTCTTGGCACTTTCTCCAAAATTGATCATATAATCAATCAAAAACCAGGTCTCAAAGTATACAGATAGATAGAAATAATCCAATTCATCCTATCAGACCACAATGAGCTAAGGTTGTTCTTCAATAACAATTAGGAAAGAACACCCACATATACATGGAAGTTGAACAATGCTCTACTCAATGATAACTTGGTCAAGGAAGAAATGAAGAAAGAAATTAAAGACTTCTTAGAATTTCATGAAAATTAACGTACAATATACCCAAACTTTTGGGACAAATGAAAGCTGTGCTAAAAGGAAAAATATCTCTGAGTGCCTGCATAAAGACAGGAGAGAGCATACATCAGGAACTTGACAGCACACCTAAAACTCTAGAAGAAAAAGAAGTAAATATGTACAGGAGGAGTAGAAGTCAGGAGATAATCAAACTCAGAGCTGAAATCAACCAAGTAGAAAAAGGGGACCATACAAAGAATGAACAGAACCAAAAGCTGGTTCTTTTAAAAAATCAACAGGATACATTAAACCATAGCCAGACAAACCTGAAGGCCCACAGTGTGTGTCCAAATTAACAAAATAAGAAATGAAAAGGGAGACATAACAGCAGAATCAGAGCAAATTAAAAAAGTCATCAGATCGTCTTACAAAACACTATATTCAACAAAACTTGTAAATTTGGAGAAAAATGACAATTTTCTAGACAAATGCCAGGTACCAAAGCGATTTAACAGAAAAACAGAAAAAAAAAACAGAAAAACCGTTTAAACAACCAATAACTGCTAAAAAAAATACAAGCAGTTATTACAAGCCTCTGAACCAAAAAGAGTCCAGGATAAGATGGGTTTAGTGCAGAAATCTATCCAAAATTCAAAGAAAATTTCATACTAGTACTCTGCAAACTATTCCACAATATTGAAACAGATGGAGCACAACCTAATTGCTTTTATGAAGCCACAATTTCTCTCATACCTAAAACACACAAAGACCCAACAAAAAAGAGAATTTCAGACCAATTTCCCTTATGAATATCCTTGCAAAAATACCGAGTCCAAGAACATATCAAAACAATCATCCATCATGATCAAGTAGGTTTTATCCCAGGCATGCAGGGATGGTGTTGTATATGGAAACAATCAATGTAATCCATTATATAATCACACTCAAATATAAAAACCCAATGATCCTTTCATTATATGCTGATAAAACATTTGGCAAAATTCAATACCCCTTCATAATAAAAGTACTGGAAAGTACATGAACTTAAGGCCCATACCTAAACCTATAAAACAAATACATAGCTAACATTAAACTAAGTGGACAGAAACTTAAAGCAATCACACTGACATCAGGTCCTAGACAAGGCTACCCAGTCTCTCAGAAATTATTCATTATAGTTCTAGACATCTTAGTCAGAACAAGCAGACACTGAAGGAGGTCAAAGGGATATAGATTGGAAAGGAAGAAGTCAAAATAGCACTGTTTGTAGATGATAAGATAGTATACTTAGTGACCTCAAAAGTACCAGCAAAGAATTGCAAAGCCTGATAAGTACTTTCAGCAAAGTTGTCGGATATAATAATAAGTCTGCACATAAGTTAAACAAGCGGAGAAAGAAACTAGGGATATGAAACCCTTCACAATAGCAACAAATAATATAAAATATCTCAGGGTTTCTTTATCCAAGCAAGTAAAAAATATAAGCATATGACCAGAACATCAAGTCTCTGAAGAATCTGTAGGAGATTTCAGAAGATGGAAAGATCTCCCATGCTCATGGACTGGCAGGATTAATATAGTAAAAATGGCCTTTATACCAAAAGAGATCTACAGATTTATTCCAATCCACATCAAAATTTCAATCATTTCTTCATGGAGTTAGACAGAACAATTTATAAATTCATCTGGAATAACAAAAAGACACAGAACAATTAAAACTACCATCAACAATAAAAGGACTTCCTTGGGAATCACTATCACTGACCTCAAGCAGTATTCCAGAGCAACAGTGATAAAAACTGTATGGCATTCAGACAGAGGCAGCCAAGTAAACTGGTGGAATAGAACTGAAGAACCAGAAATGAACCCATACACCATGGTCACTTAATTTTTGAGAAAGAAGCCAAAACCATCCAATGGAAAATAAGATTGCGTTTTCAGCATATGGTGCTGGTTCAACTGGAAGACAGCATGTATAAAAAGGCAAATTGATCCATTCTTACTGCCTTGTAGAAACCTTTAGTCCAACTGCATCAAGGACCTCAACATCAAACCAGATACACTAATCTAAGAGAAGAAAATGGGGAAGCATTTCGAACACATGAGCACTGAAGAAATTTTCCTGAAGAAAAAACCATTGACTTATGTGCTAAGATCAAGAATAGACAAAAAGGATCTCATGAAACTGCAAAGCTTCTGTAAAGCAAAGAACACTTGGTTCGGAAAAATGGCAACCAACAGATTGGGAAAAGATCTTTACCAATCCTACAACAGATAGAGAGCTTTTATCCAAGATATACAAAGAACTCATGAAGTTAGACTGCATGAGACAAATAACCCTATTGAAAAATGGAGTTCAGAGCAAAACAAAGAATTCATAGCTGAGTAATGCCGAATAGCTGAGAAACACCTAAGAAATGTCCAACATCTTTAGTCATAGGGGAAAGGCAAATCAAAACAACCCTGAGATTCCACCTAACACCTGTCATAATGACTAAGATGAAAACTCGGGTTATATAAGATGTTGGTGAGGATGTGGTAAAAGAGGAACACTCCTCCATTGTTGGTGGGAGTGCAGACTGGTACAACCATTCTGGAAATCAGTCTGGAGGTTCCTCAGAAAATCAGACATTGAACTACCTGAGGATCCAGCTATACCTCTTTTCGGCATATACAAAAAAGATGCCACAACATATAAAAAAGACATGTTCTCCACTATGTTTATCGCAGCCTTATTTATAATAGCCAGAAGCAGGAAAGAACCCAGATGCCCTTCAACAGAGGAATGGATACAGAAAATATGGTACATCTACACAATTGAATACTACTCAGCTATCAAAAACAATGACTTTATGAAATTCGTAGGCAAATGGATGGAACTGGAAAATATCATCCTGAGTGAGGTAACCCAATCACAGAAAAACACACATGGTATGCACTCATTGATAAGTGGCTACTAGCCCAAATGCTTGAATTACCCTAGATGGACAGAACACATGAAACTCAAGAGAGATGATCAAAATGTGAATGCTTCACTCCTTCTTTAAAAGGAGAACAAGAATGCCCTTGGCAGGGAATAGGGAGGCAAAATTTAGATCAAAGTGAGAAGGAACACCCATTCAGAGCCTGACCCACATGTGGCCCATATGTATACAGCCACCCAAATAGACAAGATAGATGAAGCAAAGAAGTGCATCCAAACAGGATCCGGATGCTGATCTGTCCTGAGAGACACAGCCACAATTCACAAAATTCATATGCAAATGTCAGCAATAAACCACTGAACTGAGAATGGGACCCTTTTTGAAGGGATTGGAGAAAGATGTAGAAGAGAATGAAGGGTTCGAGACGTCATATGAACAACAATGACAAGCAACCAGAGCTTCCAGGGACTAAGCCACTACCCAAAGACTGTACATGGACTGACCCTGGGCTCCATCCTCATAGGTAGCAATTACTATCCTAGTAAGAGCACCAGTGGAAGGGGAAGCCTTTGGTCCTGCTAAGCCTGAACCCCAGTGAAGATGACTGTTGGGGGTGAGGGTGAAAATGGGGGAAGGTTTGGTAAGGGAAGACCAAATAGAAGGGGAGGGTGAGGCGTTAGGGGGATGTTGGCTCTGAAACTGAGAACGGGAATAATAATCGAAATGTAAATAAGAAATACTCAAGTTAATAAGGATTTAAAAAAAAAGATTTAATGCCAGTAATGAAATAGACTTGCTAGCAAGACAGAGCAACCAGGATAAGAGCAACTTCCATGTCATTATATAGGCTTCCTTTAGGAGGAATTGCCAACATTGTAGCTGGATTAAATACCTGGATTCAAGGAGTGTTTTTGTATTTCAAGTATTCAGAATAGAAGTAGATCTTCTCACTTTGAATGAAAGTGCATTACCTCAGAGGTAGGGCCATTATTTTATGGTTTTAGATAATTCCAGCTTTAGTCAAGTAGGCAACCAAAAATAGCCATCAAAAGTCTATTTCTTGTCAACTTAAAATTACATCATATATCCTTATGTTGTGAATAATTTGTAAATGAAAATAATAACCAGATTATAATGGTGCCTTGATAAAATAGAATGATCCTACATCCAAATAGAAATGCAATATATATTTTACAATATCATAGATATACTGATGTGATATAATCATCAATTCTACAATCTAAAACACGATACATATTTAGAATCGATGGAAATGTGTTCTACGGCACATTCTTTCAGTATCTCAAATTTGAAACGAATATGAAAACCATTGGTATCGTCTTAATTGGTATTATATTGCATGATGAAGAAATTGATGAAAGAAAACACAAAAATCTATAGAAAAACTTTGTTAACAAAATACAAAGGAATTATTGATTTCAATTATTAATCATTTTTCTACAACTGGTTATGGTTATAAAGACAACCATGTGTAAATACCTTCTTCACTACCCTGTCTTATTTGCTTCACCCATAAGAAGCACCTCATTAGATAACAATCTACATTCCTGATGGATTTGCACCCTTTGTCATTCCGCATGGGTTTAGCTATTTTCTTTGTACATTGAATATGTGGGCAAATATTTCTCCATCTTTTCCCACATGCATCTGTCTCTGGTTTCTACCTCTTGTCCTGAAAAGTTTTGTGGGAGAGCACACAACTCTCTTCTAGAAAATGAGAGTCAAAATGACCTAGCTGACTGCATATTCTTTACTCTTATTAAACTGCATTCTTGTTTTCCCTTGCATCAGTCAAACAGGATGTGTTTTTTTTTCTTGTATACATTGTCTTTACAATGAAATCTGGTAATTTGCAATTAGAGTTAGTCTATTGAAAATGTTTCTCTCCAAGCCTTGGTCATATTGAATGGTCTTTCAATTTTTACCCTATAATATTGTTAAGCCACAGCATCATCTATTTGAAATCCTAACCAGTTTGAGCAACTTATACATTTCATCATGGACTGTGACCCTGATGTGTGGAGATTTCTTCCAAGAGTGCAACCTGAGTCATTCAACTGGGATCCAAACAAAGAAACTCAACTCAGCGGTTGAGGCCCCTGTGATACCCTGGTCTAAATTTCCTACAGAAATTGTGAGCTAATTACTCACTTCCAGAAGCAATACTGGGTATAGGATATCCTTGGACTTGAACTTTGAAGAAGGAGATAGAAATTGTTCAATTGGCACAGAGCTATATACAGACCAACAGTTAGGGTAACATCATTTCTTAGAACGATTTGTGTTATGTATAACCTACTTAGTCATAAAGGAAATGCAAATCAAAACAACCCTGAGTTTCCACCTCACATCAGTCAGAATTGCTAAGATCAAAAACTCAGGTGACAGCAGATGCTGGAAAGGATATGGTGAAAGAGAAACACTCCTCCATTGTTGTTGGGATTGCAAACTGGTACAACCTCCCTGAAAATCAGTCCTGAGTTTCCTCAAAAATTGGTCATTGCAGTTGCTGAAGACCCAGCTATACCTCCCCTGAGCTTATACCCAAAAGATGCTCCAACATACAACAAAGACACATGTTACACTATGTTCATAGCAGCCTTATTCATAATATCCAGAAGCTGGAATTAACCCAGATGTCCTTCATCAGAAGAATGGATACAGAAAATGGCCTATATTTACACAATGGATTAGTACTCATTTATCAAAAATAATGAGTTCATGAAATTCATAGGCAAATGGATGAACCTAAAAAAATATCATCCTGAGGGTGGTTACCCAATAACAGAAAAACAAAGTATGCACTCATTTTTAATTGGATATCAGTGCAAATGCTCAAGTTACCTATGATCCAATGCACAGACCACATGATACTCAAGAAGGAGGACCAAAATGCAGATTATTCACTCCTCCCTTAAAAGGGTAAATAAAATATCCATAAGAGGGGTAGGGAGAGATTGTTCATAGGAGACTGAAGGAATGGCCATTCAGAGTCTGCTGGACATGTGTCACACACCCAACCACACACACACACACATATGCAACTAAACTATTTTGGATAAAATAGGCTTTCAGAGATTATCATTTGAAGTAGGTACACAATATTTACACAGGGACCTAAGAGAATTCAGCTGAAGGACATTATTGTTTTCTGGCTGTGCTGAGAGCTGAAAACCAGTTGGTAAGGGTGCCTACACACTTGAAAGCAGAGATAAGACCAACTTTTATGCTCCAAGTTACCTGTCATTTGGACTCAAAGACACAATGAGAAGATCAAATGTTACAATTAGAAGTATAAAAGAGAGTGAAGACTCCCAACTTAAAGGGCCAGTAAATATCTTTAAAAAATTATCGAAGAAATCTTCCCCAACCTAAAGACAGAGATGCCGAAAAACATGCCAGAAGCCAACAGAGCTGTAAATAGATTTTACCAGAAAAGAAATTCCTCACATCACATGATAGTCAAAACACCAAATGCACAAAATAAAGAAAGAAGTTTAAAGGCAATAAGGGACAAAGTCAAGTAACATATAAAGTCAGACCTATGAGAATTACACAAGGTTTCTCACCAGATACTATGAAAGTCAGAAGATCCTGGAATACTCTAGACCATAAAAGAACACAAAAGCCATTCCAGTCTACTATAGCCAGGAAAATTCTCAATTAACACATATGGAATTACGAAGATATTCCATGACAGAACGAAATTTATACAGTATCTTTCTACAAATCCAGCCCAACGAAAGATAATAGGTAGAAAACTCTAACACAAGGAGGGAAACTACATCCTAGAAAAAGCAACAAACTAATCTTGCAATGAAACCAAAAGAAAAGAGACACACAAACATGACTCTTCCTCTAACAACAAAAATGACAGAAGCAACAATCACTATTCCTTAATATCTTTTAACAAAATGGAGTGAATTCCCCCATAGAAAGACATAGACTAAATGAATGGATACATAAAGAGGACCCAGTATTTTGTTGAATGTAGAAAACACAACTCAGAGACAAAGACAGACACTACCTGAGAGTATTAGGCTAGAAAACAAATTTTGAAGCAAATGGTCTGATAGAAGGAAGCTGGATTTGCCATTCTACTATGGAATATAATCGACTATCAACCAAAAGTTTTCGAAACAGGTGAGGAAGGAAATTTCATATTTATCAAAAGATTATCCCACCAATAGTAACTGTCAATCCTAAATATGTATGCTCCATATACATGGACACCTCCATTCCTAAAAGATACCTTACTAAAGCTCAAAGCACCCATTTGCTCCTCACATAATAATAGTGGGAGATTTCAACACCACAATCTCATCAATGGACTGATCATGGAAACAAAAATTAAACCAAGATCTAGACAAACTAACAGAAGTTGTGAACAAAATGGACATTACAGATATTTATAGAATATTTAATCCTAAAACAAAATAATATATTCTTCCCAGCATCTCATAGTATTTTCTCCAAAATTGATCATATATCAAGTCACAAAACAGGACTCAACAGATCGAAGAAGACTGAAATAAGTCCATGCATCCTATCAAACCGTGACAAACTAAGGCTGGTCTTAAATATCCACAAAAACATCAGTGAGCCCACACATAACTGTAACTTGAACAGTGCTCTACTCAAAGATAACTTGTCAAGCAAGAAATAAAGAAAGATTAAAGACTTTTAAGAATTTAATACAAGTGATGGCACAACATACATATGCTGTACTCAACAATAAAAGAACTTCTGGGGGAATCACCATTCCTTACCTCAAGCAGTATTACAGGGCAATAGTGATTAAAAAGCAAAGAACAATGACAAAAAAGTTGTATTTGTACAGATTCCTGGGAATGTTGATAAGTGGAATAGAATTGAAGACACCAACACAAACACACACATAAATGGTCACTTGATATTTAATAAAGAGGCTAAAACCATCCAATGAAAAACGATAGGATTTTCAACAAGTGGAGGGCAGCATGTAGAAGTATGCAAATCGATTCATTTTTATTGCCCTATACAAAGCTTAAGTATGAGTGGATCAAAGACCTCTACATCAAACCCAATAAACTGAAACTTATAGAAGAAAAAGTAGAGAAGAGTCTTGATCACATGGGCACTGGGAAAATTTTCCTGAACCAAACACCACTGGTTTGTACTGTAAGATCAAGAATCAGAAACGAGACTTCATAAAACTACAAAGCTTCTGTAAGTCAAAGGACACTGTTATTAGGACAAAACAGCAACCAAATGATTGGGAAAAGATCTTTTTCAATCCTACACCTGATACAGAGCTAATATCGAAAATATACAAAGAACTCAAGAAGTTAGACACCAGAGAGCCATATAACCCTATGAAAACTGAGGTACAGAGCTAAGCAGAGATTCTCAACTAAGGAATAACAAATAGCTGAGAAGTATGTCAAGAAATGCTCAACAATTTAGTCATCAAGGAAATAAAAATAAAAATAGTCCCGAGGTTCCACCTCACACCAGTCAGAATGGCTAAGATCAAAAACTCAGGTGACAACAGATGTTGGTGAGGTTATGGAGAAAGAGGAACACTGTTCCATTATTGGAGGGATTGCAAACCTGTACAATAACTCTGGAAATCATTCTGAAGTTTCCTGGGAAAATTGGATAATGCCCTAACTGAGGACCCAGCTCTACCTGTACTCTGCATAGACCCAAATGATGGTGCAACATACAACAAAGACTCATGCTCCACTATGCTCACAGCAGTATTATTTATAGTAGCCAGGAACTGGAAAGAATCCAGATGGTCTTCAACTGATGAATGGATACATAAAATGTGATACATCTGTACAATGTTCTACTACCCCGCATTAAAAACAATGAATTCATGAAACTCATAGGCAAATGGATTGACCGAGAAAGCGTCACCCTTAGTGAGGTAACCCAATCCCAGAAAAGGACACATAGTATGCACTCTCTGATAAGTGGATTTTAGCCCAAAAGTTCGAATTCCACAAGATATAATCCACAGACCACATGATGTTCAAGAAGAATAATCAAAGTATGGAAGCTTCACTCCTTCTTAAAAGGGAGAACAAAAACATTCACAGGAGGGTATGTGGAGGCTAAGGTAGAAGCAGAGACTGAAGGAATTCATGCCCCACCTGTGGCCCATATACATTTATACAGTCACCAAATTATATAAGATTGTTGAAGTTAAGAAGTGCATGCTGACTGGAACTGGATATAGCTGTCTCCTGAGAGACACAGCCACAACAGGTCAAATTCATATTTGAATGCTAGCAGCAAAACATTAATCTGACATTGGAACACCTGTTGGAGGAATTACAGAAGCGATTGAAAGACCTGAAGGGGCTTGCAGCCTCATAGGACAGCAATGCCCAACAACGATAGGTCCCAGGGAGTAAAGCATCACCCAAAGTATATACAAGGATTGACTCATGGCTGTAGATGTATATGTAGCACAGGATGGCCTTTTTGGGCACAAAGGGGAGGAAAAACTCTTAGTCCTTCCAAATTTGGACTCCCAGTGTAAGGAAGGTCAGAAAGACTAGACGGGTGGATGATGTGGATGGGAATTCCATTATCGAAGAAGGGGAGGAGAGCAGATAGATGTCTTATGAGTAGGAAACCAAGAAAGGGTATATTTGAAATTTAAATTAAAAAATCAAATAAATGAAAAGAGGATACTCAGATTCCTTTGAATAGGTGGAAGCATATCTAATTTCCTTGTGTGCAGGAGAGGAATTGTTGCTGTCCCTCTAGGAAAATGTAATAGATTTTTGATGTTCTAAAGTAGAAGGGTGAAAAAGGATCTCCCCTAGACTGTATGGAATGTGCATAGCTTCTCTTCCTCTTATGTCTGGAGTACTACTGAGCAGAAGTTGAAGGTTGATTGATACCTTGAAAATTATAGAACATTCCAGCCAAACACTACTTCAGCAACTCCAAACTGGAAATCACAGTAAAGAATACACATTTGAATGTCCATGGTAGGCAGTCAACAGTCTTAGAAGTCTTGTACGAGGCTCTAATGGAGTAGTGTTGGGTTCAGTGTCTTATTCAAATATATATCCATCTACACATTCCTCTGCATGTGAAAGGACATCTCTGTGTAAGGGAACACAATGAAGACAGTAGTCGGATTTATGCTTGCTTTTAGACTCTTGTTTGAGAACTCAGTCCAGATTTCTCTGAGATCTCTTCGGTCAGAACAGTGTTTCCCAGGACAATAAACTTAGAAATTTAAGAGAGGAAATACATTTGGCATATGGGGAATCTGTGGTAATTCCTTGGCCTCCTGGAGTCTTCTTAATTGTATAAGTCTAAATCTTACTGGGTAAGATGGTGGAGGTAGGGAACTTGAACAGAAGTAGGACTGTTGTGTCAGTCCTCAAAAAGGTAATATGCAAGACTTCATGGGAAAAATTTGTTATTGCACCGTGGACATCACCGGGATTTCTGAGAAAATGTGCAAAGGAGATATTCTATACCTGTTTGTTAGAACTGTAAAATCTCTGTAAAATTATTTTAAAATAATAAGAAAGACCATTTCAAGCTGGAGAAAATGTAAGTACCTCGTGGAGCAGAGGAAGATCCAGTATTGCTTGATCAGCTTCCTATTCTTTTTCAGTATTTAGAATGTCCATATATTTTCATGCCATTTGAAAGTCCAGGTAGTAATTCTTGCATCAGTCCTATAGGTTGCATTTTATTCCAACAGTTGTCTTTGGGCTTTGAAGACTTTTGTCAGACAAGAAAAGATCAAAACCCCTTTCTTCCATGGAGGAATGTCTCAGAATACCTTTAGCAGGAAGAAGTTTGTATGTAGTCCTAAACAGTTGGGATGTAGCAGGCTCACAAAATCAAGAGAAGAAGTGCTGAAGATGGCCAATAGAGAGTGCAGGCATGAGTACCCCTTGGGCAAAAGAAGATATTTCAGGCCAATGTTGTCCTTTGGTGAAAGTGTTCTTGCCCACTATACAGAGAAAAACTTGAAATACTTTGAGTAGTTGTGGAGTGTTGATACTCCCATAGGGAAAAGGAGAGACACGGAATCTCTTCTTTGAAATGATGACATTTACAGACCCCTTGGACAGAAGATGTGAATTTGAGAACAACTGGAGCAAAAGGTATCATTCTGATGTCCTTCCTAGAGGAAGTTTTGAATATGAGACACAGTTAAGTGTAAATTTTGTGCCATCTTTCACCAAAAGTAGAATGGTTCAGAATCATTCTTTGTCAAATAGGTTAGCTACTGAGGACCTTTTTGACTAGAAGTGGAGTTTTAGACCTGGGTGCCAGAGATGATCTCAGGAACTGCCAGTCTTATAAGACAGATAGCAGACACTTATATACAGAATATACATTTGATATATAGTGGACATAAATTGGTGATTTAAAGTAATGATGTTTAAGAGTAGAATATTAAAGAAGATGTAGAATCTGCTTAAAGTGACAAAACTATTTTAGGATAAGGGAGTTTTCAAGCCTAAATTGAGCAGGAAAGCTAGGGCTACTTTACATATTCACATCTTCAGTTACACCATGGTAGGCTCTAACCGGGGTCCAAGCATTAGTATTATTCAGCAGTCATGATTTTCAGTCTCTAAGTCCTCTTGAAGCTAATCATCAACGACATGGGTATAAGCATGAAGGATGGTATATAGGAGAGATAATGAAAGTTTCACGATTTGCTAACACAGATCATAATTAGGTGAAGTACCTTTGGCCAAACCTATATTTATTTAGTGGCCATTATTAGATGAACATGATCTAAAGCTCCCTATTAGAGGGTTATACTTGATCTAAAGCTCCCTATTAGAAGATTGAGTATGCTCTAAGGACTCTTTAATCTTGGTCCTCTTGGGCAAAAAAAAAAAAATCTGAGATCTCAATAGTAAACTCCAGTCCTTCTTATAACAGATCTTATACAGAAGGGGATGGTGTAAAGTATTATTTGTCAAAAAATAAAGACCTGAAGGCCACCAATCAAAGTGAAGTGCTGATTCCCCTTCATCTAAAGGGGATGGTGTTGAGATGGCTAGGAAATAGGTGCAGTTTTAGTAACCTGTGTTCATAACTGCAACTTATGGAGTCATCCTGAACTGCTTTGCTAAACAAGAAAATGCCTGGCCATTTTTAACCAATTACCAAGATCTAGTCACCTAACTGTGAAGAAGGAAAAATTCTAGCTCACCTTTGGTGGTGGGAAAACAGTATGGTATTGCTTAATTTTCTTCCGATTATTCTTTCCAGTTTCCATTAGCATGCTCTTCCATCAGGGTAAGTGATTATCTGAACTCTGATGCTCCATCGATACATATATATATATATATATATATATATATATATATATATATATATATATATACATATATGATGTATAAATGTATATATATCATATGTGTATAAATAAGATGTATAAATGTATACATATGATGTATATATATTATGTATAATGTGTGTATATATATATATATATATGTGTGTGTGTGTGTGTGTGATGTATATATGTGCATATGATATATATATAAGTATAAGTGTACATGTGTACACATCCATAAATGAGAGATGGAAAAATTGCATTTCTGACAACCATCTGTAGTAAGATTGCATATATGTTAATTTTAGCTTTCTATACTCTGCCCTCTGATCTACAACAAGTATCTTATGATGTCCCACTGCGAAATCGCAATCAGGATTGCCTGGTAATCTTGGTCAAGATTGGCACTTAAGTAAAATGAGTTTAAATCAGGTATAAGATGTCCTTGTAATTAAGTGATGCTCTTGGGACTTCCAGAGCTAGAGGCTACAACTGAAACTCCTCACAAGTATAGATGGAATCAATGAGACTTGCCCTTAGGAGCCAAACCTGACATATCTCGTGAGCATCATTCCATAGCATATACACCCTTGGCCATGAACTGACTGCCTATAGTTTTTGTGGTTGAAGGTCCCATTTTGTACTACATTGAACTACATGTTATTGAATCTGATTCTGGCTTCTACAGAGGTATGCCATGAGACCATGGGGCCTCTTTAGTCAGAAGTGAAGTGACTTCTGCCCACTTTCAAATAATCAAAATTTGGGGGTCTTTCCTTTATATGAGTACTTGAGAAGACATAAGGCAACCAGGGAATGAGTAGAGTAGGCTCAGTTGTAGGAGGGAGGTCTGACATTCTGTTCAATGACTTAGGTAACTGAGGGAAAAAGGAAGATCTCGACGCCTTTAAGAAAGAGAAACTTTGAGATCTGATTGTGCAATGGTATGTGTTAGAAAACCCTTGGAGTTGGGGTTGGTAGCATGAAACATCCTGTGACACATGGATGTCATTGTAACCTGATTTGGTGAAGGATTTTCTCCAACAATGCCCTTCAATTTCTATACTTCTTTAGTTGGTAGAAATTTTACATCTTGTATTAAATCTGGGGAAGTTTAGGTAACAACCCAAGCCTTTTTAAACAGCTTGGATGACTGTCTCTGGATCTGTTGCTCATTCAGTTTGTCTTAATATGTCCATATATGGGTAGCAACAAAGGGTGCTCTTGATTTCTAGTGATTGGCTTGATTGGAATCAATCAATGATTCTATATATAGGACCTGGGACCTCAAACCCGATGGAAGAACATATTTCCCTATCCACCATGGTAAAAGGTAAAAGCCTTGATTCTCTATTATTTAGAGTATATCCATGTGAGGTAATTCAAAGTCATGAGGGACTGCTTTAGAATACAAGCTTTGGCACACTATTATTTGAAAAAGCATGTCTCATGTCACCTTGTGAATAAAGCAATGTGTGAGTTTCATTTGGTCAAAGGCAGTGTACACCATCAAGAGGTGAGCAAGATCCAAGGCCACACTGATGGGGAAGGAGTCACATCATCATTCTGGGTAGTTCTCAGGGCCTCTTCAAAGAGGAATGAGTCTAGGATGTATCTCAGAACAGGAGATTTCTGAGAACAGATTTACAGAATGGGAAGTTCTGAGAAGATCTTTAGCTAAAGTGAAATCCTGAATGTATTGGTTCACAATGTGGAGGACCCTAGTCATATTTTGAAGAAAAGAATTATCAACTTCACCCATGGTCAGCAGGGGAAGGTTATCGGCTACACTGGGCCTTGGAGGAATGTTCTGACTCTGTTTCAGTAACTTCTAAGTATGTTCCCTATATGTATACATATATATCTTTTAGTCCAGGCAATGGTCACAACAAAAGTATAAGTGGTTCAGGAAGCGGTGATGTTTCTTCAAGGATGTGTTCAGCTGCAAACATATGTGAATAAAATATAGGAATATTTTGATGACCTACTTTAAGGCACATGGTATAAGAGTCAATTTAGCTTTGTGTCTTCTGAACTAGGATTTAGAAGCAGAGAAATATAAGATACCATTGTTTGCATATGTGTTGTATGAATACATTGAATAAAGAGGTTAGTTTTAAGCAAACTTTCTTTATAGGGGTGTTGAGTGGCATGGGCCGAAGGGCAGCTCTAGTAATTCTTTAGTTCCACAGGTACTCCAAAATTCACATAGTACACAGGGAGGAGTTCTGAGACAATTGATGTGCACTGAGAATAATTTTTAGAGCCCTTTCAATAGAATTTCATTTCCCTAGCCCCCATTCGCAGAAGCTGAGGGTCTAAAATCGACTTAGTGGATTGAAGTAGACAATTGGCCCACAATCCTACTGGAAAGACAACGAATGCTAGATGGTCTTTCATGTAGGATGCGAGGTATAACACTCCCTAGGTCTGGCAGACCTTTAAGGAGAAAAGACAAAACCACTTGATGGGTATAGGAAAATAAAAGGCCCATGTAAGGCTTCAAACAGGTTTTAAGCCCCTTTATCATAAAGGGTCTAGGGCAATGCTATACTTAGGCGAGTACTGACATGCTCTACAATATAATCAGAAGGAGTAAGTTAACACTGGGTAAAGTGAACCCCATGTAAGAGAGGTAAACTCTAAAGCCCTATTGAAAATGAAGAGAAATTTCTTCAGACATAGTGTATATAGGTGCCATACACACTTCTGTCAAGAGAAAAGCTTCCTGGTACCTTATACAGTGGATAAAGTTTCCAGCCGTAATCATAAGTTTCAAATTCTCATTCAGAGGTTTATATATTCATAATTTCTGTTAATGCAGGAGAGAAAAGACAGGAACATATTTCTTCTGCCAAAGGCTTTGGATAATTGTTTCTGACTAGGTTAATTCTTCTGGTTTGTTCAGCTGTTAAGATCTAAGCAGAAATGTTGAAATTATTACATTTCTATTGATTTGTCTTATTGCAGTTTGCAAGGTTTATATACTCTGATTCTAAACTACGACTCTGGGAATTCAAACCGGAGTGGAGCAGAGTCATTGGATTATAGAAGGAGTCACTTTTGAAAATATGTTTAATAAGTTAGGGATACAACTACTTTGTTGGAAAGTCAAGGGCCCATTATTCAGAGAGAACATTTTAGGAGGATTGGGAAGAGTGAGAAGGTCACAGCATCCTTCAGGCAAAAGTTTACCTTGGGTACTGGAAGAAGGCAGTCAAGTGCAACTGTTTTCACAGTCCAGAATAACTATGTGTCGGGGTACTCTGAGGCGTGCTGGCCAGAAATTAGGGAATTTGCTCTTACATATTGGGTGGTAATCTCTGGATTTATGTTTTGCACAAGCTGTTCAGAAGCAGGATAATCATCGACAACAAAGATGAAACTGCTCCATTTTATGTGAAAAACCTTAAAGGCAGAACTTAGGTTAGGGCTCAGATTTGCACTGACATGTCTGAGGACATCATGTCCACGTGGTCTGCCATTCCTTCAAACATTTATCTATGCCTGGCCACCCAGGTAAGAAAGGAAACATTAAGACCTCTTAGAAGAATAGAACTGAGATCCTATGGATAGAAGTGGATTCTCGGAAGAAACCATTGTCAGGGGATATTAATTTAAAGTTTCCTTAAGAAAAAAAAAACTGTGTGAGATTTCATTTCATTTGCTTCTCTGTATGTCCTTCATCAAAATAATTTGTATTAAGCCCCTTTCAACTTACAGGGTATGTCTACATTTTCTTATTCAAAGAAAGTAGAATATATTCATCTTACTTTGCAGAATATGTTTTTCAGGGGCTCTTCATTGCATCCCAATTGAAACCCAAGATTACCTTGAACTGAAGGAGAAACCTGGGAAAAATTAGGAAACATATCTGTGGCACAGTCCATAATATCAGGAACTAGTGTGGGTTTCCTCACCCTAAATTAATATCTAAACCTACTTTGGACAAACTAGAATGATCTGGAGTAACCTTTCCTTCAGGGATAACACATGATGCCTCCTTAATCAAAGAAAGAATGGATGAGTACCACCAAGTAAAGATGAGTTGCTGATATCCCTGTGACAGGAGAATTGATTAGAGTATTCATATTCCCCTTGTATTTGAGAAAAAATTAAATTGCTTACAATAGCTCAGGAGGTCCTAGCATTGCATCATCTTCTAATGATACCGCACAGTCTAGCATATCCACATCTTTAGCTGAATATGCAAGAGCCTGAATATAGATTACATGATTCATGAAAAGTTGAGGTGTCCTAAGCATGATTGCCCCCTAAAAGTATATTCAACCAAAACGAAATGAGCACCAGACTGATGACTTCACAACATATCATGTGACTTTACTCAAGGAAGTAGCATAAGATTCCAGGATTTGCTCCCTCCTTTTGGATTTCAGTGAACCTTCACCAGAGGGATCAATGCTCCTTGGTCCGAGGTAAAATATCCCATGGGCCCCAAGCAGAAGGGATGGTTCTGAGAGACCATTTTGTCAAATGGGTAACTCTAAGGCCTATAAAAAATATCAATGTTTTTGAAATGAGAAAAGTCTTAATCCGGTTTGATAGTAGGGGACTATCCATGATTACCTTCTATAAAAAACAATGATCCCATCACTCCAGGCCTCTACATTTTCAGAGAACTCCAGAAAATTCTTATCTCCAAGGACTCCACTACAGACATGACAGCAATCTGAGGTTTATTCTGAAATCTTGTGTGAAGTCACTGTCTCTAATCCTTTTTTAAACTTACTATTAGCAGCACAGGTATGGGTGTGAGGGATATTTACCTTTCTGGTGAGTATCTTAGATAAGTGGCCTTGGATCCAGGGTGGAACTTTTATTCATTGGCCATGGGACGTCAATCCATTGTTCTTGGAGATGTTTTGGTGGTCAAAGTTGTATTGGCTATGCAATAAGGTTTGAGGAACAAGTTCTGGTCTTTATTAGTTGAATGGTATACCTGAGTCAGCCACGAACAAAGTGAGAGTCTCCTATGGATTCTTGTTCACAAGGATTCAGTTTCAGGTACACTACAGCAGAGGCTGACTGTTTGAGACACTCCTCAGTCACAAGGTCAATTCTAGATCTTGGTCCATCAGATGGCCATGTCTCTGACCCCTCCATTGCAGACAGAGGAAGAATAAAGTGTTTCTATTCCAGGGCAGTTGATTTCTAGTGTATGTCGTTTCAGGGGCATTTGAGTCCTTTGATGTTTAATGATATCAGAGACAAATGATTGGATTTGTCTATTATTTTTCTTGTTAGATGTCGAATTATGTTTCTGTGGCTACCTACATTATCTTCTTTTGTGTTTTAAAAGTAGATTGTGTTCTTTCTTTTTCTGGGTGTAGTTTCCTGCCTTGTACTGGAATTTTCCACCTTTCATCTTTTGTAGGACTGGATTTGTGGAAAGATATTGTGTAAATTTGCTCTTGTCATGGCATATCTTGGAATCTCCATCTATGGTAGTTGAGAGGTTTTATAGCAGCCTGGGATGACATTTTTGTTCATTTATGATCTGTGTGATATATGCCCAGGACCTGATAGCTTTCATAGTCTATTTTAAGAAGTGTGGAATACTGATTGGTCTCCCTTTTTATGTAACTCAACCTTTTTCCCTTACTGGTTTTAATATTTTTTCTTTGTTTTGTGTACTTTATATTTTAACTATTATGTGATGGAAGAAATTTATTTTCTGCTCCAAATTTTTGGGAGTTCTCTTTGAATTTTGTACGTGTAAGGTTGTCTCTTTCTTTAGGTTAGGGAAGGTTTCTACTATAATTTTGTTGAAGATATTTACTGACCCTTCAAAGTGGGAGTCTTCATTCTCTACTATACCTATTATCCTTAGGTTTTATCTTGTCATTTTGTCTGGGATTTCCCGGATGTTTTGGGTTAGGAGTTTTTTGTGTACCAAGAGCTGTGGATCAGGTTCAGCTATATGGAATAGATAGAAACAAAAGTATGCTGTAACAGACTACACCTCCATTCGTGGGTTCTGAGCACTCCAGGAAGTTACCTCTGAGAAGAAGAAGTCTCTCCTGTGCTCTTGAGTGTGTCAGCACTCCTGGAAGTCCATCTATTTCCTCATGGGATCTCATTCTTTCATGTCAAATATATTGCCAGATGAGATAATTGCTCAGTGAACACAGTATTGTGTTGAATATGACACAGACTATCTGTGACAAATTAAAATATATAGGCAATGTCAACTAGGTCATTGAATTGTAATATATTGAAGAATTCACATAATTACTACATGTTGGACTAACCAATGAATGGGATGCATATTTATTAAAATGAAGAATAGTATAAAGTTTATTTTTGAAACTTACTGAATCATGTAATAAATAATAAGTCTCCATTACTGTATCAGGTCCATAATAGTGGTATAGATTAGGAATGAATAAAATGTATTATGAACTTTCTTTTATAAAAATTGCATTATAGTTCAAGAAAAAGAAAGAAATGAATCCATAAATCAGTCTGTTACAGTTGATAGTATGCAAGTAGTTGAAGAATCTATTTTAAAAATATGGTCATGGAGATTGTCATAAGGAAGTGACATTTAAGTTAGATTAGATGAAATATAGTTGATCTATATTTTGGGCAAAATCACAGTAAATAGAAGGATGATAAAAGGACAAAGAGCTTGACATTTCCAAAAAGTAAATATGATAGTAGTTTGTATTGACTAAGAGATAGAAGAGCGGTCCAAATAAAGCTGAAGCTTAGGCAATGTCTCATATGGGAATATAGGAACAGTATTAGACATATAATTTTTATTTACTGTAAATGTCTTAGAAATCATTGAACAGTTTTAAATAAGTTTGTTTAACTCACAATGTATATAGAAGGGACTCTGGTTACTTATGTATTATGAGATGATACAGAGAATAATTTTAAGGATGTTTTTGAAGTCTATCTGGAAGTAGTGTCAGTGATAATGAAAAAGAGTCATATCAGAGAGCTATGTCGGAAATTGTTGTGTTTGGTAGAAGAATGAGTGTGGTGTGGGCAGGAAGAAAAGAAAGCCAATGTCTTTTTTTGAGCAAAAGAAAAGTTGTTGGTGTTATTTACTCTGATGTGGAATATTTCATGATAAGTGGATTTAGGAGAATTATAAAGGATTTTATTTTAGCCCCTTGTAGATGCTTGAAAGAACCTCTAACTCACTAGACATTCCTACTTACTGTACATTGTTTGGTGATTTAATCCATTACTAAGACCATTATTAGCTGTTATATAACAAAACTCACTTCAATATCTGTATTTTTTAAGTTATAAATGGGAGTACTTATTTAATGAAGAGCAAACCTATGATTATATTACATGCTTATTTAGTATATTCAGACAAATTATTTGCCCATATACTTACTACAAACATTTTGTATTGCAATTATAATTTAATCCAAGTTTATTTGTGCTGACACACTCTTTGATTAGAATTTAATGGCTCATGAATGTGAATTTCACAGAAAGAAGTCATTTTTCAGATTTTGTGAATTTACACACCCTAGAAGAGTAAAAACATGTGATAAATTCTAGCTCTTCTACTTTTAATCTTTAGTATTTTAGTGTGTTATGATATACATGCAAAAATTCCTAATCCAGATGATTTTAACTATAATATCCAGTACTATTAAACATATCAACAGTATTTTACAAATATGAATAATCTATGCTTTCAGAAAATTTTCATCAAAGGAGCAAGAAATTCTTCATAACTTCAACACAACATGGCCTTTGGGAACAGAATAAAACACAAATAAGGAAAGGCGGAAAATGATTGACACATGCACTGTTCTTGGTTTGAAATTTAACAATCATGCTAGTTATAGGATACAGCTTTGAAATTAGAGTCAATGAGAGTTTGAAAAATACTGAGGAAGAGTAGGTAAATTGAATTCTTGCTACATGAAAGAAAACACTGGATCTGAAGGTAAGGTACATTTTAGATGATGACACTCGTCTTCTGCCACTATTTATTCAATGCTTTTGTATTTGTTACTATATTATGTTCCAAAAACATATCAATGATTCTAGTTGTTCTTAATTAATGAACATGCAGATCAGCTGATTTAATATTCCACATTATCTTAATATTCTTCTGTATCTTTCAATATTAAAATAATAGAGAATTATTTTGATTAGAGTAAAATTTTATTTTTTTATCATATGAGAGAAGAAATTATTAACCAAGAATGGATATTTGATATTTAATAGAGGTTGAAAGCATATATATATAAGCTAAACCATTTATACCTTCTCCAAATGAAACTCATTGAAATGTCAGTACACATATAGTACGTTAATGGAGTGATGTATAGGAATAAAAACATCCCCTATGCATCCAGAATCATCTATTATCCCCATGATGAAAGCCAATATTAGGAAGAGAAGATGGTAGAGCCACTTTGCAGGAAAATCAGCTTAATTCAAAATGAAGATTGAGCTGGGAATTGATTTGACTAAGTGTAGTCAAGAATAATGTAAATGCCCAAAAATTGTAATCTCACTAGGTGGTATGTACTTGTTGCAGGAGGTATGTTGTTCGGGGTAGGCTTTGAAGTTTCAAAGGATTGAAGCTATTTCAATCTATTTTTCTCCACCTTCTGCTTATGGTCAGCAACCTCTGCCTGTATATCTTTGCTCTGATATCATCAATCACTGACTCTGATATTCTGGTTTATAAGCCCAAATAAAGTATTTCTTTTATAAGGAAAGAATAATATAAATGAGTTTAATGTTATGAGAAGCAGACCTTGTTTACCTGATATGGTTGCCTTTTCCTTTCTTAGCTTGGGCCGTCACACTTCTGCTATGTTGAATGAGACATCTCCATATTCTCTACTCTCACTAACTGCAGTTTGTCATTTGGCCCTCAGGACCCCCTTATACCTGGGGCTGTATTTTTGTTCTTGGAAGTTAGAAAGTTTGGATTTCCTGACTTTGGAGGCAGGGTTAAAAGTAAATGGGAAGTGAGTGACATACATACCACAACTCTTCTATTTTAGTCCTTCAATGGGGGATATTAGAGGATGGGATTACTGAGGTGAGCAGAAAGGAAAGGTGCTGCTTTATTTGAAATGTTTTCTTACCTCATTCTGTGTCCCTGTAAAGATCCAGCCTTATCTCTCAGGCCTGGCCATGTTCCTGTCACTGCTCACCTGCCTATCTCTTGCAGCTCTTAATTCTAATTCCTGCTTCCCACTCTACGTTTCATCTTGACCAGATGTAGTGCATTTTTCAGTGTTCCTGCTCTGAAATGTACACAAGTTCTTTTACTTTTGTTTTATTTTCAAACTTTCAATGTTTATGTTCTTTTTCGTTTTACCTCTTTTATGGAAGCCTTAGAGGAGAATCATTCATGGATGTCTCTTTTGATTGGAATGAGAAAATAATGAAAAAATCTTTTTTTTTAATTACAGGACATTTTCAGTTTTTCTCTTCCATATATGTGCCATGCTAGTTTTTCTCCCTGTCTTGTCCTTAGTCCTTTCCTCCCCTTGCTACTTGGATACTGCCTCTTAGGACTTACTGCAGAACCATAATTGCTGGCATACACAAGCAAGGTGTTGATTCTTCATCACTTTTCTAACCTTTTTCTGCTTCTCTCTTGAGCTGTTTGAATTAATTTGGATCACTCTACTCAATAGTACAGTGCTATAGTGCTTGGGCCATGAAAATATCTGTTATTGTTGCCTTGTCATAGTTTTACAGCTCAGGGTTGGCCTAGTTACACTTTGGAATCTTAGTCCAAGAAGTTTGAGAACTTTAATAAAACCGTGTCAGGAGCTAAAAATACTTTTAAATGATTTCTTAATACATGACGCCTAGAAAACCCTTTCATAAATCATGGACAAAGCAGTCTGAGATTCTTGTTTCTGTAAAGTACTTGAAAAATATGAAAGGGAGAAAGGCCATGGCTCACTCACTCTTGTCTTTAGATGGGGCGCTCAAATATGACTTTAGTTTTCCTGCGATTTCTGGTTGGAACATAAACATGTCTTTGGTAGTTTGCATCACCGGATTGCTTATATTAATTCCTCCTTTTGCTATTGTTTTGGGTTCTGTCTTCATTGTTTCCAATAGGACCACAACTCCACACTCTGTGTAGATAAAAGGTGGGTCCAGTCCAGCTGTTATTGTTCTGGCACACAAACCACTTTTTGGGAACAAATGTTCACCATTGTATAGTTGACAGTGGTTTGAAATTCTTTCCTTGTCCTCACAACATTCCTCTTCTCATCTTCTTCAATTAATTGTATTGACCTCCCTGTAATACTATTATGTATCTGTGTGTATGGAAGAAAGTTTTTCTTTAAATATTCTGTGGTTTGTGGGTTTATTCTTCCATCAACTATTCCCAACAGCACATGACCTCAGGTCATTACTGGGAATTATTGTATGCTGGGAACATTGGGGGAGGATAGTGTGAAATTCATCACTGTCCTTTGTTTCAGAGATTTTTATTTTTTAATAAGTAACCCATATTATACAAATATCTAACTAACTCTTGTGTTCCCCTTCCTGTAAGGCTGCTGGTGTAAATAAATTGCATTTTTTCATTGATAAACAATAATAAAATCACATAAAGACAAAAACATACTTAAAGACAGAAAATATTCACAAAGGAAAATCCATTTAAAATGGAGATAACATATAAACAAAATGAGATCAAAAGATCCATTCAGGAACCATGATATTAAAATGTAATTATCAAACTACAAATTTGTAAGATGAGATAATAATAATATATATTTAAGAAAAGATGAAAACCATTAAATGCACAGTGTGCCCAAAATGCTCACTCAAAATGTAGAATATATCCAAGAATGGAATGGAGCTCTCTCTCTTGCTACTATAGAGGCAAAATGGAAGGATTACTACTAGGCTAAACCCAACCTAGATTTCATAGTGCCAAACTATCAAGAAAGCTGGTGTTTCAAAAATACCACTTTAAGCAAATATTGATAATAAAAACAAATATAAAAATAAGAAAGTATTGAAGACCAGCACTACTCCATGATAATCTGATAGGGTGCATGGGATTATTTCAGTATTCTGGTATCTATAGGGACCTGTTTAGTGACAGAGTATATGGTAAGTTTGGAGAAGTTACTTTTAGGTGCAAAAAAAAAAGGTATATTCTGTAGTTTAGGATGAAATGTTCTTTAAATATCTGCTAAATCCATTTGGATGATTATTTCTGTTATTTTCACTGTATCAATTTAGTTTCATTTTCCACAAACGGTCAATTGATGAACTTGGGTATTGAAGTCTCCCACTATTATTGTGTTGGCGCCAATATATGCTTTGAGTCTTAGTGATGTTTCTTTTGGTGAATTTAGGTGCCCTAGCATTTGAAACATAGTTGTTCAGAATTGATAGTTCATCTTAGTATTATTTTTTCTTTGACAATTATTTTGTCCTTCCTTATCATTTTTGATATCTTTGGTTGAACGTCAATTTTATTCAATGTAAGAAAGGCTATTTCTGTTTTGTTTCTTGGGACCATTTGCTTGGAATTTCTCTCCAGCCTTTTACCTTGAGATAGTGACTGTCTATATAAGTAAGGTGTGTTTCCTGTATGCAGCAAAATGTTCGGTCCACTTTATTTATCCAATCCCTTAGTTTATATCTTCTTATTGGAGAACTAAGTCCATTGATGATAAGAGATATTAAATAAAATTTATTGTTCTTTCTTGTTATTTTTATTGTTAGGAATGGAATTACGTTTGTGTGGCTATCATCTTTTGGGTTTGTTGAAAGATTAATTCCCAAATTTTTCCTAGGTGTAGTTTCCTTCCTTGTGTTGGAAGTGTCCATCTACTCTCCTATGTAGAGTTAGATTTGTTCAAAGATGTTTTGTAAGTTTGGCTTTGTCATGGAGTATCTTGGTTTCTCCATTCATGGTAATTGAAAGTTTTACCAGATATCCAAGCCTGGAGATCCAGAAATGAATGCAAAAACCTATGGTCACTTTATCTTTGAAAATGTGCTAAAACCATTTAATGGAAAAAGGACAGAATTTTCAAGAAATGGTGTTGGATCAACTGGAGGTCAGCATGTAGAAAAATCAATTATTTAAACAAACTCACAGGGTGGGGGAACAAATGATCATCTTGTTAGATGGTGACAAAGAATGAAAACAATCAATACCTCTTCATGTTAAAAGATTTGGTACATATAATAAATTCAAGGTCCATACATAAACATAGTAAAAACAATATTACAAAAAAAGTACCCAACATCAACATAAATGGAGAGAACCTTGAAGCAATTCAACAAATATCTGGGAATAGAAACGGTTGCCCAATCTCCACTTACTTTTTTAATATAGCATTAGAAATCTTATTCACAGAAATTAGACAACCAAAGGAGATCAAAGGGAATTCAAGAATTGAAAATATCATGATTTGTATATGATATGATAGTATATTTTAGTGACCCCAAAAATTCAACCAGAGAACTCTTTCAGCCAAAAACACCTTCAGTAAAGTCCCTGGATATAAAATTAACGCAAACAAATCATTACACTTCCTCTACTTCAAGGATAAACAGGTTGAGAAGAAATTAGGGATATGACAACTTTCACATTAGTCACAAATAATAAAAAATACCTCAGTGTCACTTCAACCAAGCAAGTAAAAGATCTTTATGACAAGTACTTCAAGTCTGTGAAGAAAAAAATTGAAGAAAATCTCAGATGGAAAGATTTTCCATGCTTATGGATTGGTAGAGTTAATATTGCAAAAATGGCCAACTTGCCAAAAGCAATCAACATATTCAAGGCAATTGCTATCACAATTCCAACTCACTTCTTCATACAGTTAGAAAGAGCAATTTGAAAACTCATTTGAAAAAACAAAAACCCCATGACAGAGAAAACTATCCTCAACAAGAAAAGAACTTCTTTATTTTTTTCTGCTTGTAAAATTTATTCACCACAAGGACACCCGTAAAAGAAGAAGCAGGAGCTGATATCTGATCTGTGTTCCTCTTGAAAGCCTTGCATTGTAACACAGCATAAGGATATCAAAAGGATGGGAAGGTTTGCTTTTCATTTGTGGAACATTCCGTACATGTAATACAATGTGCTCTGATCAAGTGCACCCACAATCCCTCCTGCTCCTTCTAGACCTGCCCGCATCTCATCTCCCTTCCAAATTTTTGTAGTCTTTCGCTTAATTTTTTGTGCATATTTCTAACACTGGATCCTTTCATTTCTTTTTTTAAATTAACTTGAGTATTTCTTATTTACATTTTGAGTATTATTCCCTTTCCCGGTTTCCAGGCCAACATACCCCAACCCCTCCACCTCCCCTTCTTTATGGGTATTCCCCTCCCCATCCTCACCCCATTGCCACACTCCCCCCTACAATCACGTTCACTAGGGTTCAGTCTTAGCAGGAACAAGGACTAACTTCCCTTTCCACGAGTGATCTTACTAGGATATTCAATGCTACCTATGAGGTCAGAGTTCAGGGTCAGTCCATGCATAGTCTTTAGGTAGTGGGTTAGTCCCTGGAAGCTCTGGTTGCTTGGCATTGTTGTTCATATGGGGTCTTGAGCTCCTGCAAGTTTTCCAGTTATTTCTCTGATTCCTTCAACGGGTTTCCTGTTCTCAGTTCAGTGCTTTGCTGCTGGCATTCACCTCTGTATTTGCTATATTCTGGCTGTGTCTCTCAGCAGATATCTACATCTGCCTCCTGTCCACCTGCACTTCTTTGCTTCATCCATCTTGTCTAATTGGGTAGCTGTATATGTACGGGCCACATGTGGGGCAGGCTCTGAATGGGTGTTCCTTCTGTCTCTGTTTTTATGTTGCCTCTCTCTTCCCTGCCAAGGGTACTCTTATTCCCATTTTAAAGAAGGAGTGAAGCATTCACATTTTGATCATCAGTCTTGAATTTCATGTGTTCTAGGCCTCTTGGGTAATTCAAGCATTTAGGCTAATAGCAACATATTAATGAGTGCATACCATGTGTGTTTTTTTTTTTTGTGATTGGGTTACATCACTCAGCTTGATATTTTCCAGTTCCATCAATTTGCCTATGAATTTCATAAAGGCAATGTTATTGATAGATGAGTAATATTCCATTGTGTAGATGTACCGTATCTTCTGTATCCATTCCTCTGTTGAAGGGCATCTGGGTTCTTTCCAGCTTCTGGCTATTATAAATAAGGCTGCTATAAACATAGTGGAGCACGTGTCTTTTTCATATGCTGGGGGCATCTTTTGGTTATATGCCCAAGAGAGGTAGATCTGGATCCTCAGGCAGTTCAATGTCCAGTTTTCTGAGGAACCTCCAGACTGATTTCCAGAATGGTTGTACCAGTCTGCAATCCCACCAACAATGGAGGAGTGTTCCTCTTTCTCCGCATCCTCGCCAGCATCTGCTGTCACCTGAGTTTTTGATCTTAGCCATTCTCACTGGTGTGAGGTGAAACCTCAGGGTTGTTTTGATTTGCATTTCCCTATGACTAAAGATGTTGAACATTTCTTTAGGTGTTTCTCAGCCATTCGGCATTCCTCAGCTGTGAATTCTTTGTTTAGCTCTGACCCCATTTTTTAATAGGGCTATTTGTCTCAATGCGGTCTAATTTCTTGAGTTCTTTGTATATTTTGGATATAAGGACTCTATCTTTTGCAGGATTGGTAAAGATCTTTTCCTTCTTTGGGAATCACTATACCTTACCTCAAACTGTGTAACAGAAAAATAATGATAAAAATTTAATGGTTATGGTACAGAGACAAATACCCAGATCAATGGAATAGAATTGAAGACCCAGAAATGAAGGCACACACCAGGAACTTGGTATTTGACAAAGGAGCCAAAATCATCCAATGGAAAAAACATAGCATTTTCAACAAATAGTGCTGGTTTGACTGGAAATTAGCATGTAGAAGAAGTGATATCAATCAATTCTTATCACCGCATACAAAGCTCAAGTAAAAGTGGATCAAGGGTCTCCACATAAAACCATATAACCTAACCCTAGTAGAAGAAAAATGTCAAAGAGTCTTGTACACTTGGGCACTGGGGAAATTTCCTGAATATAAAACCAATGGCTTATGCTCTAAGATAAAGATTTGACAAATGGAACTTCATAAAATTGTAAAGCTTTTGTAAGGCAAAGGGCACTGTCATTAGCAAAAAGAAGCAACCAACCGATTAAGAAAAGATCTTTAGGGTTGGGGATTTAGCTCAGAGGTAGAGCGCTTGCCAAGTAAACGCAAGGCCCTGGGTTCGGTCTCCAGTTCCAAAAAAAGAAAAAAAAAAAAAAAAGAAAAGATCTTTATCAATCCTCCAATTGATAGAGGGCTAAATTCAATCTATACAAAGACTCAATGAATTATGTTACAGGGAATCAAATAGTCCTATCAAAATTGTGTATAGAGCTAAACAATGAATTCTTAACTGAGGAATATCAACATCCTTAGCCATCGGGTAAATGGAAATCAAAAAAAAAAAAAACAAAACAAAAAAAAAAAACAAAACAAAAAAACAAATCAAACAAAACAAACAAAACAAAACAAAACAAAAAAACAACAAAAAAAAACCATGAGATTCCACAGCACACCAATCAGAATGGCTAAGATAAAAACAAATTCAGTAGACAAATGATACTTAAAAGGGTGTGGAGAAAGAGGAACACTCCTCCAATGTTGGTGGGATTGCAAGCTGTTATAACCACTCTGGAAATCAATCTGGAATTTTCTAACAAAATTTGTTCTACATGACGATCCTGCAATACCACTTCTTGGGTATTTACCCAAAAGATGCTCCAACATATAACAAGGACACATGATGCTATATGTGGAAAGCAACTATATATATATATATATATATATATATATATATATATATATATATATATCTGCATACATACTCACACATAAATTGTATGTATAAACACACACACACACACACACACACATATATACATATATACATATATACATATATTTGCCAGAAGCTGAAAAGAACCCAGATGTCCCTCAACAAAGAAATGGATAAAGGAAATGTGGTATATTTACACCCTGTATTCTAAGCTATCAAAAACAATGTTTGCATAAAATTCTTAGGATGGAATTAGAAATTTTCATTCTGTGTGAGGTAATAACACAAATAATATAAACTAATTGGAAGTGTGTATCAACCCAAAAGTGTGGAATTAATAAGAAAGAATCCACAGGTCATATGAAGCCCAAGCTAAAAGAAGACCAAAATGTGGATGCTACATTGTTTCTAAGAAGAAGGAACAAAATATTCATGGGAGGAAATACAATGATAAAGAGTCAAACAGGGACTGAAGAAAGGGTCAACCAGAGACTGTCCCACGTGGGGATCCATCCACTATGCCGCCACCCAATTCAGACTTCATTGCTGATGCCAACAAATCCTTGCTGATAGAAATCAGATATGGATGTCTCCTGAGAGGCTCTGACAGATCCCTACTGATATAAATGAGGATGGTTGCAGCTAACCATTGGATTACACATGGGGGTTTCAATGGAAGTTTTAGAGAAAATACTTAATGAGCTGAAGGGATTTGCAAAACCCCAGGAAGAACAACAATATCAACCAACAAGACCCCACCAGAAATTAGGGGGATTAAACAACCCACTAGTGAGTACAGTTTGAGGAACCAATGATTCCAGCCACATGTGTGGCAGAGAAATGCACTGTCCAGCATGATTGGAATTAAAATCCTTTAATCCAGTGAAGACTTGTTTCCCCAGTGTAGGGTAATGCCAGGGCATTGAGGTTGAAGTGAGTTGGTGGAAATGGGAACATCTTCAAAGAAGCTGGAAGGGGGGTTTATGGGAGAGGGAGGAAAGGAGATACCATTTGAACTGAAAATACATAAAATATTCAGGAAAATTATTAAATAAAAATGACATTATGTCTCCTTAAATTAATAGTAAAATATCATTCCCCTTTTCTGATATTGGCTCAAATATTAGAGTTTGGCATTAATTTCATTTGCTCTCTTTTGCTGTCTATAATCAATATGTCCCTTTTTGTTATGACTTATTTAAACAAAACTGTATTTTACAATTTAAAGAAATATAGAATGAAAAAAAATACTGACATCATTTGTGATTCAAAGACAGTAACAATTTTACTATATTTCCCTTTACTAAAAGTTAGACATTTCCTTGAAGAAACTCAGATGGATAATATCTAAATTAGTTTATAGGAATGGTACATCAAGTAATTTTTGTTAATAGCGTCAGTCAGGAAATGATTCTAATATTTATGCATTATGGTAGTTGATTATGGAACACACCGAATGTTCTTAGATTTTGTAATAATGTATATAAATCATTAATTCTTAATGTTTGTTTACAGAAGTAAGTTATCAACAAATACATATATATATATGTATAATGTGGCACACGTTTCTAATATAAATAGAGCATATTGAATATATAATTTATGAAGTAAAGGTGAGAAAAATAAGATCTATCATTGATTCTACCTACAGTTGGAGTTAATATATGATTCAGGGATCCATATATTTCTTTCTAGACATCTAATGAGATAAAATTAGTGTGGAAAAAGCTAAAACTGCAATTAGCATGTTTGATCTAGTATACATATTTAAAAATTGCTTTTGAAAAAATACTCAGAAAATATTTTCAAGGTTATATATACGCATATACAAAAATTCACTGTGTCTATAAATTATCAATATCACTCAAGCTACTTTCTCTGGTCTTATTATATTTGAATTATAAAATGTACATGTATATGTATGTATGTATACTCACACAGGCACACTCACACACACAAACACACACACAACAATACTTCTAAAAATTTGAAACAAATTAGTAAAAAATAGTCTTTCAGAGAAAAGTAATGAAAAAGGATGAACTAAATTCCAGTACTCCCAAAAGTGTACATTCTAGCATATAAAACTTTGCCTTATAATTTTTAGAAAAATACGTATGTGGCCAATATATGTAATCAGATCCCATTTGGACTTATTACTCAGAGTTAAAGTAGATATTGAAATTGAGTGGGAATAATATTAAATAACAAGATTTAGCTATACTTTTTCAATTATACAAAAAAATCTGAGAAATAGTTAAATGACACAACATGTAAAATTGCTTTCTATTAAGCATTGATATCTAAGTGTTAGTCTTCATAGTCTATATAATAGAGAGAACAAAAACTCACAAATTGTGTCCTGGCTTAAATACAATTTTCTTGGCTTCTGAATATACACAGAACCAATCAATACAATGAAAATAGACAGATGTTGTGTTACAAAAAGTAAATGACCTTTTGTTTATTTATTCTGTATGAATTTATATTTGTAGCATTTCTTCCCATGTTTCTGTTGGATATTTTATAAATCCTTACTTTGGTGTGCTTGGTGATTAAATTTATCTGAACATGGCTGAATATGTCAATATAGTAGAATTGGATTCTTGGGGCAGAGAGTACCTTTGCGTTAAACCTGGTTAAAATGAAATGGTGGTCACAGTGTGCACAACCAAATAGAAGGTAAGAAACTGTGGCTTCGGGTACCCATTTCTTTATGAGATTTCACTTTGTAGTGTTGGAAGAATTGTTCCGTGATATCAAGAGATCGTGCAGTAAACAGTCCTTTTCTTTATTCCTGTTATGAAAGCAAAATTTGTTGTTTTCAGTTCCTTCAGAGAGCTTGCTAGGTGACTAGATCAATCAGGAATTTGGGAAGAGGGACTTAGATATGCAAAATATATTTTTGGTATTGGAGTTTTTCTAGGTACTTTAGGGAACTAACTTCATAAGATTTGGAATATAATCAGACAAGAGCATGTTAAAGATGTAGACAAGAACGGGGTGTGGTGGCACAGGCCTTTATTCTTAGCACTGGGGAGCAGAAGCAGGCAGAACTCTAAGTTCAAGGCCAGATTGGTCTACAGAGAGAGAAAGAGAGAAAAGGTGAGAGGGAGAGTGAGTTCTGGTACTGCCAGGGATATAAAAGAAACAGTGTCACAAAAATGTTCAAGAATAAGTTCTGAATTATACAGAGAAAAATTCTCATTTTATTTTAGTAAGATGTTAATTTTTTCTTGATTCTAATGAAATCTCTTAGCTATAAAATAATGTGAGGCACCAAAAATGTAAGAAAAGATGTTATACATCACTATTCCCCTTACACTATAAGTTGAATTATTATTAAATAAACCTATGTAAATACACTTTGAAGGCTTTTCTGTGATTAGCTAAAGGGCTTTTACATTGTGAATTAAGAATGTTGGATTTCAGGCCAATATTGAATTGTCATCACTAAGGTGTAGAAGCATATTAAGCATACAAAATAATATATAAAATTTTGCACAATAAAGAATGAGAACCTTTAATTGGTTTTCCTCTAATGTCAACACCTTCTTTTTGTTGGAGTGAAGATTGGATGATTTGAACTAATTTTATGAGAAATACAACCTGCTTTCAGAAGATAAGTAACAGAGAAAGATGAGGAAAAACATATGCTAAGGAACAATGAACTGGGATAGAGTATTCTATGTAATACATAGAACAATAAATTTGACCCATCTGTTACTGGTAAGGTGGGGACTTCATTACGCATATCTATGTACTTAAAAATGTTTTCTTTTCCTTCTTAAGTTTGTATGGTTGCTATGAAAACTATGGGTTTTGTGTTAAGATCTTTGCATAGTTAATGATAGTTTTGAAATATTAGTGTTATAATCAAAAGCCGTGCTTTGTACATACTTTTTAAGCAACAAAAAAGAGAAGTGTCTGCTTGGCTTTTATGAAGAAAGTTACTATGTTAAACATGAATTAATTTTTCTGACATATACCTTCTCTTCATCTACCATGCTTGTTGATGGAACCTTAGCGCATAGGAATGAATAGTAACCATCTTAGTATAGTTTCAGGATTTTATTGTTTCTTGTTTGCCATGTGCCTTTCTATTAAAAGGCTCTCTTTTCTAAGTCTCTGAATTTAATTGGAGAGGTTTTCAATAACTTCTAGTCCGTTTTTAATTCATATAACCGGTCTTTGGTGTTGTTATTGAATTTTATGACAGTACCTTCTTAATGTTATTTTGAAGGTTATATACATATATATATATATATATATATATATATATATATATATATACATATATATATATATACATATATATATATCTCCACAACATTTTATAAAAATATTAAATTTTTAGTGTAAGTAACACTTAGTGATGGACAATTTTATAAGCATTCTCTAAAGTATTGAATATTCTACAATTTTAATTTTTATTAAAACATTATAAATACCACATCCTTTATTAACCTTAATGTACACTGATCTAGTTAACATAACCACAAATTTTTATCTTTGAAATTTTTTTCTTAGTTTGTCAGTAATTAATCTTGACTTCTCTATCTGAGCTTTCTCATCATTATTCACAAAAAATCTATTGTTGTTTTATTGAGAATAGTAAGGAATGTTCATTGATATGTAGATACATAAGAATATGACAATATACGAAATGGCATTTCATTAAGCCCTAGGAAAACTAAACTATCATGGTTTCAGGAAAATAAATGTAACTAGAAAATATACCGAGTAAGGTAGCAAAGACTCAGAAAGGCAAATACCATGTGTTCTTTCTCATATAGATCATAGAATCTCCTTCTAATATACTTGTATTTATGTGAAGCTGTGGATGGCTCGAGTTTATTTAACTGATATAGGTCGCAGACATTAGAAAGTTGGGTTTTATACAGTGTGCTATGGAAGATATTGAACATGTGGGATATGGATGTAGATGTAAGAATAATGAAGTGAGACTAGTATAAGTGGTGAGGGACATAGGACAGGAAAGAACAAAGAACTGAAAAATCAAGGATGAGTTTGAATGTCAACAAGAATAAAATAAGACAACCTGTTACTTTATAGGTTAGGTTAAAATAAATATTAAAATTTAAAACTAATACCATTATGTTTAATTCTATATACATCATGTTTGAGGAAAAATGCCAGCAAGTGATATCAAAATGGAAATAATATATTTATCTTATTTGATCTTAGTCAAATTATCCATAATTATTTGGTAAAAACATCATTTTTCTGCCAAATTTATTGTACCACTTAAAAAATTGCCTGTGATATAATCAAACTTTATGATAGTAGACAATTTTATTATTAGGTCAACTTTTAAAATCTGTGATTTGATCTATGTTTTAAGTTTCTTTTTACTTAAATTTGTTCCTCCGGACATTCACACATATTAAATTATCATTTTCAAAGTTGAATACTACTATAAAAATATGATCCAGCAGGGTTTTTGAAATTGCTCAATTATAAGTAATATTACCCGTAAACTACAGGACATTCTCCACTAAGCTCATAGATACAAAGAAGATACACAAGAAGAATGCCCCAAGTGCATAGGATTGAGTCTCATGTAGAATGGGCATAAAATTGTCTAGGAGGCCGATTGAGGGAAGGAACTAGATGGGAGATGGAAGGAAGAGGAGAATGGACCCTGTGTGGGAAGGGACAGGAGATATGATCCAATAGTCAGGAGAAGGAAAGGAAATCTTGAAATTTTAGAGATGAGGAGGTAGGGGAAATCTCCAGGAAGAGAAAGAGTCCAGGATAATGGAGGTACCCACGAATCAATGGGGGTTACCTAAGCTGTGACTTACATTGGTGATATGGAACATTTAGAGGCCAACTCCTGTAGCCCGGAAGGACACCAGTGGAGGGATAAAGACACAAATACAACTACAACATTTCTAGGCAAAATTTTTCAAGCCTAAAAGAAATTCAGGACCGCATTCTAGGGTCTATGTTCTCCTTTGCTTTATTGATGTCTGTTAATTTTTGTATAAAATAAGGATTTGGGAGATTATCATTAGAAGTAGGTATACAATATTTATATTGTTATATTCACACTTTAGCTGGGCCCACTTTGTTGCAATATCATTGCAAAAATAAAATTGGAAAGCAATATTTTTGAGTACACATTCAGGAATATATATATAAAGTCCTCTTTCAAAGAATGTACACTAAGAAAATGTAATACAAAATTCCTTCAATTAAACGTCTGGAGGAAAATATTGGACTTTGGGAAACCGAGACAAACTAGGAGCTTGACCTGTATGTCTCAGGAATGGACGTGGAAGTGGAATTATTATCCTGAATAATCTCCTCCACACCATGTTCCTAGATCTTTTTTACCCATGCCAAGCCCCTGACCAACATTCTCTATTCTGAACATGTAAGTACTAATGAAGCAAAGAGAAGTCTCTAGCTTTACAGATATATAGTATGTAAAGTTTTCCAGTATGTCACAGGAGACACTATTGGAAAGGCACCCTCAAATCTGGTCCGTGGGAAAGTTCAGTGAGTCTTGGGTAGGGAATGAGTGGGTTCTCTGAATAAATAGCCTTGATCTGAGCCTTCCACACATTGGAATCATGAGCTGCGATCTTCTCAGAATCATCTGGACTTCCCTGCTTGATATGGTTCTTGTAAGTAAGAGAGTTTATATAATCAATTTATTCATTACAAAAGCCAGTTGTTGGGAAGGGCACAGTTGTTCTTCTCAGAGCTTGTGGCTTTTACTCTTTTTGCCCTGAAGAAAAAGTCCAAAGAAACAAAGGAAAGACAAGTATTATATCCTCAGCTCAGTGTAAACGCCTCCATGCTTTGGATTCCTATTGTGCAATTTGTTTATGACACTGATATCTGGAGAAGAAGAGCTTCTAGTTGAGACTTCATCATCTCAGTCTTTCTATTAGTATTACTCTGAATACCATTCCCTGACAGTGACTATTTAGATTTCTGTGTCAATAGGTTCGATTAGCTGGCAGATTTTTTTTCTTTCTTTCATTTTTTTATTTTTTTATAAAATTTTATTGCTTTTTTAACTGGATATTTCTACATTTGCATTCAAATGTTATTTCCTTTCCCAGTTTCTTTTCCATAATTGCCCTATCCAATTCTGCTCCCCTTCTTCTATAACCCACCTTACTGTTCCCTGACATTGCCTTAAACTTGGAGTCAAACCCAATGGCTTCTCCTTCCATTGGTGACCCCAAGACCATCCTTTGTCACATATGCAGTTGGAGCCATAGTTCTGTCCATGTACAGTCTTTGAATATTGGTTTAGTACCAGAAATCTCTGTTTTTTTTTTTTTTTTTTTTTTTTTTGCATTGTTGTTATTATGGTGTTGAAAGTACCTTTAGCTCTTCTAATCCTTTCTCAAATCCTACCAACAAGATGTCCATTTTCAGTTCACTGGCAGCATAGACTCCTTAGCTTCATCACTCTTATCTACATTTGATTTCGGAGAGAGAGAGAGAGAGAGAGAGAGAGAGAGAGAGAGAGAGAGAGAGAGACAGAGACAGAGACAGAGACAGAGAGTGTGTGTGTGTGTGTGTGTGTGTGTGTGTGTGTGTGTGTGTTTGTGTTTGTGTTTGTGTGTGTAGAGCTAAACAATGAATTCTCAACTGAGGAATATCAACATCCTTAGCCATCAGGTAAATGGAAATCAAAAACAAAATCCTGAGTTTCCATAGCACAGCAATCAGAATGACTAGGATATAATTGGTCCCTTGTACAGCTATGGTGTTTGGTGGATTTTTAACAAGTATTCTGCGCAACTAAGTTAAGAATTTAGAATCCACAAATGACGAAGCCATATAGACTCCATTCTATTCTTATGAACCTACTGAAGTAGAAGATTCACTTGACTTCAAGCCACTCCTCTCCCAGTCCATGTAATGAACTTTATGTTTGGACTGAATAAAGAATCATGGTAAAACATCCAAAACCCTCAAGTCTGGCCATGGAAACACTGGAAGGTAGATATTAGAGACCTGCTATCTAATGCTACCGCAGAACCACATTATAGTCTATGTTGTCCTTTGCTTTACTAATGTGTGGTAATTTTTGGATAAAATAAGGATTTGGGAGTTTGTCATTTAAGTAGATACAGAATATATACACTGTTATATTCACTTTAGTACTGGGCCCCTTTTTTTCCAAATCAGAGCAAAAAAATGGAATAGGATAATAGAACATTTGAGTACACATTCAGCAATATATATATAAAGTCCACTATCAAGGAATGTACACTAAGAAAATGTAATAAAATATTCACTCAATTAAAGATCTGTAGGGAAAATACTGGCTATTAGAAAAGAAAGATATCTGAGGAAATTGAATTATAGGCCAGAGGAATGGAACTGGGAATAAAATTATTATCCAGTAATATCTCCTGCACTCCATATTCCTAGATCTTAGGGACCCATGCCAAGCCCCTGACTAACCTTCTCCATTCAGAGCATGTAACCACTAGTGAAGCAGACATAAGTCTCTAGCTTAAGAGAGATGGAGTACGTAAAGCTTTCCACTGTGTCACAGGAGACATACCTGGAAAGGACACCCTCGAATATGGTAAATGTAAGGAAAGCTGTTTAGCAGGTAGGAGATGGCAGTTCTCAGTGACATCATAAATAGGACCTCCATGAAAAATCTGTTGTAACTAGGAGAGCCCTAGCTTCTTCTGTGATGTAACAATTATTGTCCTGACAGGAACTGACTCTCACATATTACCTCATTACCTCTCTGGTTTGCTAATTTGCCACTAATTCAGAGTAAACAGCCATTTGGGAGTGAGAACAAACAGGATGAGGAGATCCGAGATGTGAAGAAGGAACCTGGCCTTCTGTCTTTGTATGAAAAAAATGAAGAAATAAGTGGTATATTGAAAAGTTCAGAGAGCCCTTGGAAGGGTTGGAGTGGTATCGCTGAAGAGATAGACTTGATCTGAGACTTACACATATGAGAATCAAGAGCTGGAAGCGTCACAGAAGCATCTGGAATTCCCTGTTCTTATGGTTCCTGAATGTCAAAGGGCTTATATCATTCATTTCTTAATTGCAAAGAATAGATTTTGAGAGGGCACAGTTGTTTTTCTGAGAGCTATGGCCTTTATTCTTTTGCCCAGAAGAAAAAGGTCTTAAGGAAGGAGGTAAAGACAAGTATTGGGTACTTAGCTCAGAGTAAACTCCTCCAAGCTTTGGATACCTATAGTGCATTTTGTGTCTGACACGGATATTTCGGAGAAAGAAGTGCTTCTAGTTGAGACTTCATCATCTTTGTCTTTCCACTAGTATTACTCTGAATACCAATTTAGAGATCTGAGTAAATAAGTGTGATTAGTTGGCAGTTTTCTTTACTTTTAAATCTTTCTTTTTTAAATTTTTATCAAATTATAGTGTTTTTAAACTGGATGAGTCTATATTTACATTTAAAATATTATGTCCTTTCTCAGTTTCCTGCCCATAAGATCACTACCTGTTCACAATCCCTTCTTCTCTAACCATAATTCTGCCCCTTGAAATTCCCTTGAACTGGGAGACAAACCTAGGTAGGACCAAGGCTTCTCCTTCCATTGGTGCCCATACTCTGCCACATATGTATTTGGAGCCATAGTTCTATGTTCATTGTTTGAATATTGGTCTAGTACAAGAAAGCACTGGGTCATTGACAATATTGTTCTTTTGGAGTTAACAACACCTTCAACTATTGTAATACTGTCTCAAAAACTACCAACAAGATGTCTGTTTTCAGTTCACTGGTTTGCCACTAACATTCACTTCTGTATTTGACATGCTCTAAATGTGTCTCTCAGGAATTATCTATATCCAGTTCCTGGTAGAATGCACTTCTTAGCTTCATAAATCTTATCTAGTTTTGGTGGCTGATTTCATATATATATATATATATATATATATATATATATACATATATATATCATATACATATGAAATATATGTGATATATATGTATATACTTTTGGTGGCTCCAACAGTTATGAAGTTAGGGGGAATTTTAAAATGGATTCAGTGCAACTAGGTCAAGAATGTAGAGTCCACAAATTGCATTGGCAAATAGATTCCCTCCTGTCCTTATGAAACTATTGAAGTGGGGGTTTCCCTGGTCCTGAAGCCATTCTTATCAATTCTCATCCTTCTCTATCTTATGTTTGGCCTCAAGAAATATTCATGGTAAAACATTCAAAAATCTCAAATCTAACCCAGAGACACTGGAACAGAGATATTGAAGAACCGATATCTAAAGGGACCTGAGAACCAAATTCTGTACGCCATGTGGTCCTATGCTTTACTGATATGTGGAAATTTTTGGATGAAATAGGAATTTGGAGTTTACCACTTGAAGTAGATACACACAATTTACACTGTTATTATCACTCTAGAGCTGGGCGCCTTTGTTGCGAAAATCATTGCAGAAAATAGAAGTGGAAAAGAGAATTTTTGAGTACACATTCAGGAATATGAATAAAGTCACCTATCAAGGAATATACAATAAAAATTGAAATGCACATGCATTCAAATAATTGTCTGTAGGGAAAATACTGGCCTTTGGGGAACAGAGAAAACGAAGAAAATTGTACTGTGTGCCACAGGAATGAACCTGAGAATGAAAATATTATCTAGAAGAATCTTCTACACACCTGTTCCTAAATCTCATCGACCCATGCCAAGACCCTGACTAACTTTGTCCTTTCAGAGCATGTTACCATTAAAGAAGCAAAGAGAAGTCACTAGCTTTAGAGAGATGGAGTATGTAAACATTTCCACTATGTTACAGAAGACATACATGGAAAGGGTACCCTCAAATCTAGTCAATGTAAGAAAAATTCTTTAGCAGATAGGCCATGGCAGGTCTTAGAGACATCATCATTAGTTCATTCATGAAAAATCTCTGGTATCCTGTAGAGCCAAAACTTCTTCTGTGATGTCACAAGTTTTGCTGTGACTGCAACTGATCTTCAGATGTTCCTTCATTACCTCTAGGGTTTACTAATTGTCCTCTATTTCAGAGTAAACAGTCATTTGGGAGTGAGAAAAAAGAAGATGAAGAGATATGAGAAGGGGATTAAGTTGGCTTTTTGTCTTTGTATGAAAAAAGAAAGATCTATGTGGTCCTTGGAAAGCTCAGTGAGTCCAAGATAGGAGTTGTGTGGGATCGCTAAAGAGATAGTCTTTATCTGAACCTTCCACATATGAGAATCATGAGCTGCGAGTCTCTCAGAAGCATCTCAACTTCCCTCTTCTTATGGTTCCTAAAATTCAGAGAGTTTATATCATTCATTTCTTTATTACAAAATCCAAGTGTTGTGAAGAGCACAATTGATTCCCTGAGCTCCTGACCTTTACTGTTTTTCTCAAGAAGAAAGGAACTAACGAAGAAGGGAAGCACAAATATTGTGTTGCTATCTCGGAGTAAACACCATGCTTTGGACACCTATAGTGATTTTTTTGTCTGACACTAATATTACGGACACAGAATTGCTTCTAGTTGAGATTTCATCATCTCAGTCTTTCCACTAGTATTACTCGACCACATCAGATTTACGAGTAAATATGTGTGATTACTTGGCAACTTTTACTGTCTTTTACATCTTACTTTTTTATTTTTTAGCAAATTATATTTTTTTAACTGGATGTTTCTATATTTAAATTTCCAATATTATTTCCTTTCCCTGTTTCCTGCATATAAGATCCCTACACATTCCCATTTCCTTCTTCTCTAACCAGCCTTTCTCCTGAATGACATTCCCTTGAAGTGAAAGATGTACAAGGGAGGACAAAGGCTTCTCTTTCCTATGTTGCCCAAAAATTCCATCCATTGCCACATATGCATTTGGAGCCATTCCTCAGTCCATGTACTTTCTTTCTATATTGGTATAGTATGAGAAAGCCCTTGTTCATTGGCATTGTTGTTCTTAAAATGTTATACAATGGTTTTAATTCATAATTAGGTAATTTTAAATGACATCTGACCCAATTAATATCTCCTAGTAATTTTTCAAATTTTCAAAATCATTAAGAGTCTTAAGATTATCTTTCCTCAATTCAACCTTCTGGGGGATAATGTTATAAGGACTTAGTTTTGCTCTTAAATAATTTACAAAATTGCCCTTTCGTACCTTTTCTGGGGCAGTAATCAAATCCCCTACCTTCTAGCAATTTAAATAAATTTCTATATACTAAATCTAAAATCTCTTCATTCTTTGCAGTTAAAAGGATATCATCTGTAAAATGGGGTGCAGGAAACTTCTGTCTTATTGGGGCAATGGCATTGCCCACAAATGTTGACACATAGAAGGCTATTGGCCATACCTTTTGGTAAAACTACCCATTTACAAGAAGAAATTGAAATACAATATTCATTCAATTTAAGGTTGTAGAGAAAATACTTGCCTTTGGGAAAGAAAGAAAACACAGAAAATTGAACTTTATGTCACAGGAATGAACTTGGGAATAAAAATATTATCTAGAAGTATGTCATACACTCCATGTTCCTAAATTTTTTCTACCCATGCTAAGCTCCTGGCTAACTTTCTACATTCAGAGCATGTAACGACTAGAGAAGCAGAGAGAAGTCTCTACTTTAGAGTGATGTAGTACATACAGGTTTCAACAGTGTTTCCGGAGATATACCTGGTAAGGACACTCTAGAATCTGGTCAATGTAAGGAAAAGTGTTCAGCATGTAGACCACAGTAGTTCTCAGTGACATTATCATTAGGACCTCCCTGAAAACTCTCTTACAACCTGGTGAGTCCTAGCTCCTTCTGTTGTAGTTACTGCAACTGCCGCTCAGATTTTCCTTCAATAACTCTAAGGTTTACTAATGGGCCTAATTCAGAGACAACTTTGGAGTGAGAAAAAGAGGATGAAGGATATGAGATGGGGAGAAGGAAGCTGGCCTTCTGTCTTGGTATAAAAACAAGGAAGAAATATTTGGTGCTTGGGAAAGCTTAGTGTGTCCTTGTTAGGTGTTGAGGCATATCTCTGAAGAGATAGCCTTTAACTTCGCCTTCCACATAAGGGAATCAGGAGCCAGGACCCTCTCAGGAGCATCTGAACTTCCCTGTTATTTTGCTTTCTGGAAGTCAGAGAGTTTATATCATTCATTTCTTTATTCCAAAAGTCAAGTGTATTGAATGGCACAGTTGTATCCCTGACAGGTCATGGACTTTATACTTTTTGTCAGAAAGAGAAAGTTACTAAGGAAGATGGGATGGAGAAGTATTATGTCCTCAGCTCAGAGTAAACTCTTCAATGTTTTGGGTACCTATAGTGTAGTTTCTGTCTGATACTTCTATCTGGGAGAGAGAAGTGCTCTAGTTCAGATTTCATCATCTTAGTCTTTCCACTAGTATTACTCTGACTATAATTGTAGATTTCTAAGTCAATAGGTATGATTAGTTGGCAATTATCTTTTCTTTAATATCTTTCATTTTTAGCAAATATTATTGCTTTTTTTAACTGGATGATTCTATATTTACATTTAAAATGTTATTTCCTTTCCCAGTTTCCTGCCCATAAGATCCCTAACTGGTCCCCCTCCTCTTCTATAACCCTCCATACTACCCCTTGACATTCCTTTGAACTTGGAGTCAAACCTAGGGAGGACCAAGGACTTCTCCTTCCATTGTGCTCACCAAGTCCATCCTCTTCCACATATGCAGTTGGAGCCATAGCTCTGTCCATGTACATTCTTTGAATATTGTTCTAGTATCAGAAAGCTCCGGTTCATTGGCATTGTTGTTCTTATACTGTTAAAGCCCCTTCAGCTCTTGTAATCTTTCCTCAAAATCTACAAACAAGAAGTCCATTTCCACTTTACTGGTTTGCCACTAGCATTCACTTCTGTATTTGTATAATCTAGCTGTGTCTCTCAGGAAATATTTATATCTGACAGAATGCACTTCTTACCTTCATAAATCTTGTGCAGTTTCAGAAGCTGATGTATATATATGTACTTTTGGTGGCTCCTGAAGCTATAAATTTAGCTGGAATTTTAACATGAATTCTGTGCATCTAGGTCAAGACTGTAGAATTCACAAATGGCAACACCAAGTAGACCCCATCCTGTTCTTTTGAAACTACTGATATTGAGGTTTCACTGGTCCTCAAGTCATTCCACTCGCTGCCCAGCCTCCTATATCTTATGTTTGGCCTTAATAAAAATCATGGTAAAATATCCAAAACCCTCATGTGTGGCAACGAAACACAGGAAGGCAGATATTGCAGAAATAATATCAAGTGGGAATAGAGAAACAAATTATATAGTCAATGTGGTACTTTCCTTTATTAATGTCTGGTAATTTTTGGATAAAATAAGGATTTGGTAGTGTGTCATTTGAAGTATGTACACAGTATTTACACTGTTATGCTTACACTGTAGATGGGCCCACTTTGTTGCCAAAATCATTGCAGAAAATGGAATTGGAAAAAAGAATTTTTGAGTACACATTCAGGAATATTATAAAGTCCCCTATCATAGAATGTACAATAAGAAAATATAATGTAATATTCATTCCATTAAAGGAGTATAGGGAAAATCGTAGTGTTTGGGAAACATATTTCTGAAAAAATTGGACTATAGGCCATAGGAATGGATCTGGGAATAAAAGTATTATCCAGATTAATCTCCTCCACTCTAGGTTCCTAAATTTTTTCTACCCATGCCAAGCCCCTAACTATCTTTCTCCATTCAGAGCATGTAATCAATAATGAAGCCAAGAGAATTCCTTCGCTTTAGAGAGATATAGTAGGTAAAGTTTTCCACTCTGTAAAGTGCACCCTTTTATCTAGTCAATGTTAGTAAAGCAGTTCAGCATGTAGTCCATGGCAATTCTCAGTGATATCATCATTAGTCCCTCCTTGAAAAACTCTTGTGTCCTGGAGAGCCCTAGCATCATCTGTGATGTCATAAGTATTTTCATGTCTTGAACTGCACCTCGGATATTCCTTCAGTACCTCTAGGATTTACCAATTAGCCTTCTATTCAGAGTAAACAGCCATTTGTGAGGAAGAACAAAGAGGATGAAGATATCAGAGATGGGGAGAAGGAAGCTGGCCTTCTGTCTTGGCATAAAAAAAAAAAGAAAAAATATGTGGATCTTGGGAAAACATCCTGTGAAGATAGCTTTAGTTATTTTGTTCTATGGGTTCACCAAGCTCATGGAGAAGTTGCTGAACATCCTAAAGACATTTTGGCAGATGGTAAAGTTTCTAGATACACCTTATTAAATTTGATGGTCCTGGGGACTGTATGACTGATTGTAAATGTTTCCCAGAATGAGTGCTAGAACCAGATTGATGTTTAGATGCTTTAGAAGACATGAAATTTTTCTGATATACTTGGGCTAATGGAACAAGTTCTAAATGATTTTTTTTTCGATGTGGAGTTTCCTCAGACCTTTGTAAATATAAAAAAAGTTTTGTATATTTGAAATCTAATTTGCACAATGACAAATCACTTTGAGCATGGAGAACACTTTCTGGAGCACTAGAGAGTGGTGATGAAATTCCCTGAAACCCTAGGGCAGATGGTGAACATGCCTTTTCGGTTGAAGGAGGTGTTACTTGAGCATCCTGGGACAATATGGAATGTCCAGCATGCCCTTGTAAGGATTGGCACATTTCCACAATACCTTTGTCATTTTTGGAAAATTCCACGTCCCTTTGTACAGAAGGAGAAGGTGTCGGACTCACCTGAGGAGTAATTGTAGCTTTTGGTGTCTCTTGGGCAGCAGAAGATGGCACAAGATCCCTTTTGGCCGAAGGGGGAAGGTTGAAACTGGCTTCCTTAGAGGAGAAATTTCTAAAGACTCCATCAGAATGATCAAAACTTAACACTTTGTTTCTAGAAACTGGGTGCCTGTGGTCCACTCTGGTAGAGGGAGAATGTCAACTATTTCTCCCCAGAGTGGACTTGTGAAATAAATCTACTTGGGTAGATGGGAATAGTTGTAAAGCATGCTGTTCAGATGCAGTAGATCCTAAGACATCCTTCTCAGATGAGGAAGGTCTTAATGTATCGTGTATATTTGTGGAAATCCTGACTGTGATGTCAGAATGGGGGGAAGGTATTAGAGCTGACTATGAAGATGTCACCTCTCCATGAGCAACATGGTCATATGTGAGAGGTCTGAGAGCCTCATGAGCAGATAAGGATGTTTCTAGACAGCGTTGTGTAATTGTGGAAGTTCCAAGAAAAATTTCTTCTGCTGAAAAAATGGAAAGAGAATTTCGTATTGAAGAATTGAAGTGTCATGTTCCGTAGCCTGCTTGATAGGCAAAACAGGGTCCAAGGCCCCTTCAGAAGATAAGGTAAAATCCATATCCTGTGAGGTATTTGGCAGATTTTCTGGGCCCGCTTGTGGGTATAAAGAAGGACTGGAACCGCATTGTGCATGTTTGGAAGGGTGTGGAACATCTTCTGTAGTTGGGGAAGATGGCTGATCTTGAGGAGATTAAGAAGTTCCTATAGCCAACTGTGAAGTTTGCGGAGGTCATATCCATTCTTTTGCACAAATGGAATCCAAGTAATCCCTTTCCTCAGACGTCGAGGATGCTACAGACGCTGGTGTTTGCATATCATGTTCCCCTACTCCTCGTTCATGTATGGTTGCATCCATAACCTTCTCTACAGATGGAAAATGTCCTAGAACATCTTTTGTACATGTGTCACATCTACAAGCTATTTCTACATATGTGGCTGTTGGTAGATCTCCTTTTGTAGATGTTATCCCACAGTCTGTTTATGAGATAGAGTACTACTCAGAGAATCCTGCTCAGTTTTGGGAAATTCTAGCATCTCTGATGTATGTGTGGAAAATTTTGGAGTCCCTCTTTTCAGGACAGAATGACCTAGAGTCCCCTGAGGAGGAAGGGTATGTTTTATCTTCTCTGTACATTGTATCAATATGATGTCTGGATGGCTCATTGAGTGTGTGTTCTGATAACCTTGTCTCTTTTGGGCCTCATGACAAGTCAGGAGGGTCCTCTTTGGTGGTAGAGAATATTTGAATAATTCTCTGTTGTATAAGGGACATTGGAAGTACTGGTGGAGATAGTGAGGGTACTAGATCATATTTTTTATGTTCAGAAGGCACAAGAGTCCCTTGGGTGGACTCAGAATTTTCTAACACATCTTGTGTGGGTGTGGACTCTGAAGTGCCCCTTCTGAAACTGGCAATCGTTCTTGATCTAATGGTGTACAAGCAGAAAGTTTTTTCTGCTTGTGCTGTTATGTGTGTTATGAGGTTCACTTGGGGATTTGTGACTGTATTTTGTTCCCGTTGGATCATAAGTGATGATTTAAGCCCATTTTTAATAGTGGAGGACTTTGAAGTTCCACTTGGTTTAATAAGGAATTTCTGAAATCCCCTTTGTCAGCAGAATCAGTTTGCAACTCATTTTACCCGAAGCAGATTGCATAAGGCACTTGGGTGGAGATGTGGGACATCTTTGAGTGTCTTTGTGAGTGGACATAGCTCTCTGCCAAGATTTGGCAGTTGGCGAAGGTATTAAAGTCTCATGTTGAGAGGGGGCAGGACTTAATCCATTTGTGGAATATGGAAATCACTGAGATTACCTTTAAGAGAAGAAGATTTGCAGACCTCTTTGTTTGGTGGGGCCTGTTGTACCTCCCCTGACCAGAGGCGTCTTCTCCAACACATCTGGTGGAGAATTGGAAAGATGGAGACAGGTAGGTTTGGGAATGAAAATTTGAAACTCCTTTGGAAACTCTGTGGGACAGAAGAGTGGGCAATACTGAGAACTCAGGGAAGGAGAGACTGCCACCTCCGCCCACCTGTTCCCACATCCCTAGCCCAAGAGGAAACTGCATAGTGCCTCTGGACACACACATATATATATAGGAGCATTTAAGCTGCAGGAGACCTGCAGTCCAAACTGCACCTGGATCTGAACTGGTCCAAACAGCATCCTATACCCAAATCTCGTGTGGGGTGGGTCAGTCTGAGACAATCAGAGGGACGGAAACCCCTGAGAACTCTGCTCACATTCCTGACTTAAGAAAAAAAACACATAGCTCCATCTGGGCCTCCTGTGCATATGGATATAGGAGTAGTAGGGGCTGGACGTTTCTGGTTGTGCCTCTCATAAAGAGCTGAAAGTCACCCCGATTGTACCGTATTAGCTGTAAACAAATAAGTTTCTGTGCCTTGGAGAGGGTTTAAAATATTTTCATTAACTTTTGATATGATATTAGTTAGGACTTTGAGAAAAGGGGGCAGAAAGACCCTAGAAAATATGTTTTTAAAATTCTTTTGCTTTCTAGAGTCTAACTTCTTAAGTATTCCAAATGAATTTCCAAATTGCTCTTTCCACCTCTATTAAAGCAGTGAGTAGGAATTTTGATGGAGATTGCATTGAATGTGTACATTGCTTTTGGCAAAATGGTCATCTTTGTTATATTAATCCTGTCAATCCATGAGCATGGAAGCTGTTTCCATCTTCTGAGATCTTCCTCAATTTCTTTCTTCAGATACTTGAACTTCTTGTCATACATATCATTCACCTGCTTGGTTAATCTCACACCAAGATATTTTATATTATTTGGGACTCTTGTGAAGTGTGTGGGTTCATTATTTTCTTTCTCAGCCTGTTTATCCATGGAGGAGAGGATTGCTCCTGGTATGTTTGAGTTAATTTTATATCCTGATATTTTGCTGAAGTTATTCATCACGTTAAGAAGTTCCATGGTGGAACTTTTGGGTCACTTAAGTGTATACTATCCTATCATCTGCAAATAGTGATATTTTGATATTTTCCCTTCCAATTTGTATCCCTTTGACCTCCTTTTGTTGTCTGTTTTCTCTGGCTATGACATGGAGTCCTGATTTGAATAAGTAGGGAGAGAGTGGGCAGCCTTGTCTAGTCCTGATTTTAGTGAGATTGCTTAAAGTTGCTCTCCATTTAGTTTGGTATTGGCTAGCAGCTTGATGTACATTTCTTTTACTATGTTTAGAAATGGGCCTTCAATTCCTGATCTTTCTTTATTCTGAAGTTTCACGCCCACCTCGTCTGGCATGGAGACACAACAAGGTCGCATTCTTCTCTACAGCCTTTATGGCAGGACCACCTCTTTGTTGATACAGGGACCTTGATTGCCAAAAGCACTTGCCTTATATACACAACAGGCTGTGGTTATGCTAATTGTCCTTCAGTGATTGGTCGAGCATGAATCACCCCACTATCACACCTGCTACTTTTCCTTCAGGGATTGGCGGCACATGAATTCCTCATTACCTTATTACCATCCCTTCGAACTGATGCAGGTGGAAAAACCGCTCATGTGCAGTATCGTTGATCACCACAGGAGGGCCCCGGATCACCTCATTATCCTACAGCCACCCTGGCAAGGGGAAAAGGCTGTGCATGTGCAATAAATCATTTACTACCAGACAGGACTGGATGTCGGCACCATTTATGTTTTACCTCAACGCTCCCTACACTGAAATGTTGTTGAATTTTGTCAAATGCTTTCTCAGCATCTAATGAAATGACCATGTGTCCTTATATTTGTGTTTGTTTAGATGTTGGATAACATTGATGGTTTTCTGTATATTAAAACATCCCTGTATCCCTGATCATGATGGATGATTGTTTTTTAGATTCGGTTCATAAGAATTATATTGAGTATTTTTGTGTCAATATTCATAAAGGGAATTGGTCTGAAGTTCTCTTTCTTTTTTGGGTCTTTGTGTTTTTAGGCAGTTGACATGATCTACCTGTGTCTCTCAGGAAATATCTATGTCTGGTTGCTTGCAGAATTTACTTTTTAGCTACATCAATCTTATCTAGTTTTGGTGGCAGATATATATATATATATATATATATATATATATATATATATATATATATATATATATATACTTTTGATGGCTCCTACAGCTATGTGGTTAGGTGGAATTGTAACATGGATTCTGCACAACTAGTTCAAGAATATAGAGTACAGAAATGACAATGCCAAATAGAATCCCTCTTGTCTTATGAACCTATTGAAATTGAGGTTATACTGGTCCTCAAGCCATTCTTCTTTCTACCCATCTTCCGGTATCTTATGTTTGGGCTTCAGAGACAATCTTGGTAAAACATCCGACCCTCAAGTCTATTGAAGGGGACACAGGACGATAGATAGTGTAGTACTGATTCCAAAAAGGACTAAATAAGTGAATTCTATAGTCATTTTGTCCTTTGCTTTGATGAAAATGGAATTAGAAACAGAATTTTTGAGTACACATACAGGAATATTAATAAAGTCTCTTATCAAGGAATGTACAATGAGAAAGTGAAATACAATATTCATTCAATTAAGGTCTGTAGGCAAAATACTAGCCTTTGGGAAATAGAGAAAACCTGGGATATTGAACTGTAAGTCACAGGAATGAACCTGGGAATAAAATATTATCTGGAAGAGTCTTCTCCACTCTATGTTCCTAAATCTTTTCTAGCCATGCTAAGCACCTGACTAACTTTGTCCATTCAGAGCATGTAACCACTAATGAAGCAAAGAGAAGTCTCTACCTTTAGAGAGATATAGTATGTAAAGGTTTCCACTGTATCACAGGAGAAACTCCTGGAAATGGCACCCTCAAATCTGGTCAATGTAAGGGAAGCTGTTTAGTAGGTAGGCTATGGCAATTCTCAGTGACATCATCATTAGTCCTCCCTGAAAAATCTCTTGTATCCTGGAGAGCCCAAGCTTCTTCTGTGATGTCACAAGTGTTGTCATGACTGCAACTGCCTCTCAGATATTCCTTCAGTACCTCTAGGGTTTACTTATTGGCCTCTATTGCAGGGTAAACAGCCATTTGGGAGGAAGAACACAGAGGATGAAGTGATCAGATACGGGGAGTAGGAAGCTGGCCTTATGTCTTGGTATAAAAAAGAAGAAATATGTGGTCAATGGGAAAGCTCCTTGAGTCTTGTGTAGGGGTTGAGTAGGTTGACTGAAGAGATAGCCTTTATCTTAGCTTTTCACATATGGGAATCAGGAGCATTTGGACTTTCCTGCTTGTTACTTTCTTGGGAGTCAGATAGTTTTTGTATTTCATTTCTTTATCCCAAATGTCAGGTTTTGGTAGGGCACTCTATTTTTTCCAAGGAGCTCTTAGCTTTTATCCTTTTGCCAAGAAGGAAAAGGTCCTAAAGAAGAAAGGTAAGGCAAGTATTGTGTTCTCAGCAAAGAGTAAGCTCCTCCATGCATTGGATTCTATAGTCCATGCTCTCCTTTGCTTTAATGATGTCTTGTAATGTTTGGATTAAATAACTGATTGGGAGTTTATCATTTGAAGAAGGTACACAGTATTTACAATGGTATACTCACTCTATAGCTGTGCCCCCTTTGTTGACAAAATAATTGCAAAAAATTGAATTGGAAAACTGAATTTTTGAGTACACATTCAGGAATATGTATAACGTCCCCTCTCAAGGAATGCAGACAAAATAATTAATACAATATTTATTCAATTGAAGGTCTGTAGGGAAAATACTTGCCTTGGAGATACAGAGAAATCCTAGGAAATTCAAGAGTATGTCACAGGTTTGGACCTGGGAATAAAATTATTATCCAGAAGAATCTCCTCCAATCCATGTTCCTAAATCTTTTCTTCCAATGCCAAGTCCCTAACTAACTTTCTCCATTCAGAGAATGTAACCACAAATGAAACAATAGAAGTACTTAGCAGTGGAGAGAAGTAGTATGTAAAGGTTTCCACTGTGTCACAGCAGACAATCATGGAAAGGACACCTCGAAATTGGTCAATGTAAGGAAGCTGTTTAGCAGGTAGGCCATGGAAGTTCTCAGTGACATCATCATTAGGTCCTGCCAGAAATATTCTTGTATCCTGGAGAGCCCTAACTGGTTCTGTGATGTTTCTAGTGTTGTCCTGACAGCAACTGCCTCTCGGATATTCCTTCAGTACCTCTAGGGTTTACTAATCGGTCTCTAATTCAGTGTTAACAGCCATTTGGGAGGGAGAAGAAAGAGGTCAAGAGAATAGAGATATGAATGAGCTGGCCTTAAGTCTTGGCATAAAAGAAAAGAAAAACTATGTGGTTCTTGTGAAAACACCCTGGGATGATGGCTTTAGTTCTTTCGTTCTGTGGGTTAACCAAGCTCATGGAGAAGTTGCTGAACATCCTAAAGACCTTTGGCAGATGGTAAATATTCTAGATACCCCTTTTTAGATTTTGATGGTCCTGGGGATACTATGGCTGATGGTAAATGTTTCCCAGGATGAGTGCTAGAACCAGATTGATTTTTTGATGCTTTAGAAGACATGATATTTTTCTGATATAGTTGGTCTAATGGCAAAAGGTCTAAATGATTTTTTTTTCGATGTGGACTTTCCATCAGACCTTTCAAAATATAAAAAGTTGTTTTTTTATTTTGGAGTCTAATTTTCACAATGACAAATTACTTTGAGGATGGGAGAACACTTTCTGGAGCTCTAGAGAGGGGTGAAGAAATTCCCTGAAATCCTAGGATAGACGGTGAACATGCCTTTTTGGTAGAAGGAGGAGGTACTTGAGCATCTTGGGACAATATGGTATATCCAGCATTCTCTTGTAAGGATTGGCAACTTTCCACAATTCCTTCATCATTTATGGAAAATTTCAAGGCCCTTTGGACAGATGGAGAATGTGTGGGACTCACCTGTGGAAGAATTGTAGCTTTTGGTGTCTCTTTGTCAGCAGAAGATGGCAAAGGATACCTTTTGGCAGAAGGGGTAAGGTTGAAACTCTCTTCCTTCGAGGAGAAATTTCTCAAGTCCATCAGAAGGGTCAAAACTTAACCCTTTGTTTCTAGAAACTGGATGCCTGTGGTCCATTTTGGTAGAGGGAGAATGTCGACTATTTCTCCCCAGAGTGGACATGTGAAATCTACTTGGGTAGATGGGGATAGTTGTAAAGCATGCTGTTCAGATGCAGTAGATCCTACGACTTCCTTCTCAGATGAGGAAGGTCTTAATGTACCATGTATATGTTTTGAAATCCTGACTGTGACATCAGAATGGGGGTAGGTATTAGAGCTACCTCAGAAGATGTGACCTCTCCTAGAGCATCATGGACATATGTGAGAGGGCTGAGAGCCTCATGAGCAGATAAGGATGTTTCTAGATATTGTTTTGTAATTGAGGAAGTTCCAAAAAATTTTCTTCTGCTGGAGAAGTGGAAACAGACTTTTGTGTAGAAGTGTCAGGTTCCATAGCCTGCTTGATAGGCAAAACAGGATCCAAGGCCCCTTCAGAATATAAGGTAAAAATCCAAAGTCTTTGATGTATTTTGCAGATGTTATGGGACCGCTTGTGGGTATAAAGAAGGACTGGAAAACCTTTGTGCATATTTGGAAGAGTGTGTAGCATCTTCTGTATTTGGGGAAGATGGCCTGATCTTGAGGATATACGGATTTTCAAATAGCCCCCTGTGAATTTTGCAGAGGTCATATGCATTCTTTTGCACAAATTAAAACGAGGAATCCCTTTCCTCAATGTCAAGGATGGTACAGACACTGGTGTTTGCATATCATGTTCCCCCACTCCTCATTAACATATGGTTGGATCCATAACCTTCTCTAAGATGGAAAATGTCCTAGAACATGTTTTTTACTTGTGTCACATCCGCAAACCATTTCTAAAGATTTGGCTGTGGATAGATATCCTTTTGTGGATGTTTCTTGTCCTACAGTCTCTTTATGAGATAGAGTACTATTCAGAGAGTCCTGCTCAGTTTTGGGAAATTCTAGCATCTCTGATGTATATGTGGAAAATTTTGGAGCCTCTCCTTTCAGGACAGAATGACCTAGAGTTCTCTGAGGATGTAGGGGATGTTTTATCTTCTCTTTACATCATATAAATATGGACTGCTCATCTCTCATTGACTGTGTATTGCGATAAACTTGGGTCGTTTTGGGCCTGATGACAAGTCAAGAGGGTCCTTTTCGGTGGTAGAGGATATTTGAATAATTTTCTGTATAGTGACAGTAGAAGTACTGGGGGAGATGTAGAGTACGCTAATGATATTTTTATGTACAGAATGCACAGGAGTCCCTTGGGTGGACTCAGAATTTTCTACCACATCTTCCTTGGGTATGGAACTCTCAAGAGCCCCTTCTGAAGCTGGCAATTGTACTTGATCTAAAGGTGTACATGCAGAAAATTTTGTCTCTGCTAGGGCTGGTATGTGTGTTGTGAGGTTCACTTGGGGCTTTGTGACTGTATTTTGGCCCCTTGTAACATAAGTGATGATTTAAGAACATTTTTAATAGTGGAGGACGTGTAAGGTCCTCTAGGTTTAATAGGGAAGTTCTGAAATGCCTTTTGTCAGCAGAGTCAGGTTTCAAACTCATTTTACCCAATGCAGATTGCATATCACACTTTGGTGCAGATGGGGGACACATTTGACTGTCTTTGTGATTGGACATAGCTCTCTGCCCTGCTTTGGCAGAAGGTGAAGGTATTAAAGTCTTGTGTTGAGAGGGGGCAGGACTTAATCCATTTGTGGAATATGAGAAATCACTGAGATTACCTTTAAGAGAAGAAGTTTAAAGCCCTCTTTGTATGATGGGGCCTGTTTTACCTCCCCTTGAACAGAGAGGTCTTCTGCAACACATTTGGAGGAGAAATGGAAAGACTGGAGACCTGTAGGATAGGGAATAAACATTTGAAACTCCTTTTGAAACACCGTGGGACAGAGTAGAGTGGGCAATACTGAGACCTCAGGGAAGGAGAGACTGACACTTCTGCCCACCTGTGCCCACATCCCTAGGCCAAGAAAAACTGCATAGTGCCTCTGGACACATGAATATAGGAGCAGTTAAGCTGCAGGAGCCCTGTAGTCCAAACTGCACCTGGGTCTGAACTGGTCCAAACAGCATCCTACTACCAATTCTTATGTGGGGTGGGGAAGACTTAGTCTGTCTGAGAGGCAGAAACCCCTGAGAACTCTGCTCACATTCTGACTCAAAAAAAAAAAAAAAAAAAAAAAAACACCTAGCTCAATCTGGGCATCCTGTGAATAGGGACCTAGGTGCAGTTGGGGCAAGACATTTCTCATCGAGGCTCTCATAGAGAGCTGAAAGTCAGCCCAAGAAGCAACTTCAGTCCTCAGACCAAAGGTCAATTCAAGTTTTTTGCTCTAAGTGACCTGACTGGGGTACTCAGGACAAGCAAAGTCACAACTTCTCCGGGACCAGGCCCTTCCAGTTCCTAACAGGCTCCTGACCCTTGCTTATCCCATCCCAGAGCTCCCTGCTCCTAGACTGTGGGAGAGAGAGATGATCACCCAGGAGTGTGGGAAAACTGAGCGTACAAGGCACAGAGACTGCCATGTCTGCCCACCCATACTCTCATCTCTGGCCCAAGAAAAAACTGCATAGTGCCTCTGGACCCAAAAATATAGGAGGAGTAAAACTGCAGGAGCACCATGTTCCAGAGTGTACTGGTCAAACAGCATCCTGCTCACAAATCCTGAGGTTGGGTGAACCTGACCTTCAGAGAAGCGACACTCCTGGGAAAACAGAGGACACTATTCTCTGCCCAGATTCTTGACTAAAGAGGAAAACACCTTGTGCCTTCTGTGTCATCTCCCCACTCAGAAGGACGTAGGAGAAGTATAGGAAGTTCCTTCTGGCTCCTGCCCAAAGGGAGAGATGAAAGCCAGTAGACATGAGCAACTGGACGCATGAGAGCAGAATACTCTGTTCCCATGACTGGGGAAAAAAGTAAAACTGGTCTACAGCAGTCCTGACACATGAGCCTACAGGACGGTTAAGCCACTGTCAGAAAGAGCAAGACAAGCTAACTCCAGAGACAACCTGATGACTAGAGGCAAGAACAGGAACTCAAACAACAGAAATCAAGACTACTTGGGCTCATCAGAGCCCAAATCTCCCACCAGAGCAAACACTGGATAACCAAAGACACCAGAAAAACAAGATCTAGATTTAAGTTCACATTTTATTATGACGATGGAGGATGTTAAGAAGGTCATAAATAACTCCCTTAAGAAAATACAGCATAACAGAAAATACAGAAGTAAACAGGTAGAATCCCATAAAGAGGGAACACAAAGATAACTTAAAGAACTACTTGAAAAAAAGTAAAAGGAAATGAATAAAACCATCCAGGAGTTAAAAATGGAAATAGAAACATTAAAGAAATCACAAAGGAAGCCAACCCTAGATTTGGAAACCCTAGGAAAGAGACCAAGAGTCATAGATGTGAGAATCACCAACAGGATAAAAGAGATAGAAGACATAATCTAATGAGCAGAAGTTTCCATAGAAAACATTGAAACAACTATCAAAGATAATGTAAAACATAAAAAGGCCCTAGCCCAAAACATACAGGAAATCCAGGACACAATGAGAAGATCAAACCTAAGGATAACAGGTACAGAAAAGAGTGAAGACTGCCAACGTCAACGGACAGTAATATCTTCAACAAAATTAAGGACGAAAACTTCCCTAATCTAAAGAAAGAGATGCCCACAAACATACACAAAGCCTAAAGAACTCCAAATAGATTGGACCAGAAAATGATATCCTCCCATCCCATAATAGTCAAAACACCAAATGCCCAAAACAAATAAAAATATTAAAAGCAGTAAGGGGAAGATTAAATAACATATAAAGGCAAATCTATCAGAATTACACCAGAATTCTCACCAGAGACTATGATAGCCAGAAGATCCTGGACAGATGTCATAAAGACACTAAGAGAACACAAACGACAGCCCAGGCTACTGCATCCAGCAATACTTTCAATTAACATAGATGAAGAAACCAAGATATTCAATGACAAAATCAAATTTACACCATATTTTTCTACATATCCAGTAATACAAAGGACACTCACTGGCAAGCCCCAACACAAAGAGGCAAATAAAATCATAGATAAAGCAAGAATTAAATTTCACAAGAAATCATAGAGAATCACTCAAACATAAAGTAACCTCCATTTATGAAAATAAGAGAAAGTGTCCATCACTATTCATTAATATCTCCTCAACTTTAATGGACTCAATTCCCCACGAAAAGGACACAGATTGACAAACTGGATACCCAATGAGGACCCAGCATTATGCACTACAGGAAGCACACTTCAGAGACAAAGACAGACACTACCTCAGCGTAAAAGGCAGGAAAAATAAATTCCAAGCAAACGGTCTGAAGAAGCAAGCATGAGTACCCATTCTAATATCATATAGAATCGACTTTCAACCAAAAGACATCAAAAAGCTTAAGGAAGGACACCTCATAGTCATCAAAGAAAAATCCAGCAAGATGAACTCGAAATTATAAATATCTATGCTCCAAATACATGAAAGAAACCTTACTAAACCTCAAAGAACATATTGCACCACAAATAATAATCCAGGAGATTTAAACTCACTACTTCCATCACTAGACAGATCACAGAAACAGAAATTAAACAGAGACATATACAGACTAACAAAAGTTATAAACCAAATGGACTTAACAGATATTTTACATTATTTTATCATAAAACAAAAGGATACAACTTCTTCTCACCACTTCATGGCACTTTCTCCAAAATTGATCATATAATCAGTCAGAAATCAGGCCTCAAAGGATACAGAAAGATAGACATAATCCAATGCACCCTATCAGACCACCATGGGCTAAGGCTCTTCTTCAATAACAATTAGGAAAGAAAACTCACATATACATGGAAGTTGTACAATCCTCTACTCAAGGATAACTTTGTCAAGGAAGAAATGAAGAAAGAAACTAAAGACTTCTTAGAATGTAATGAAAATGAAGGTACGATATACCCGAACTATTGAGATAAAATGAAAACTGTGCTAAAAGGAAAACTCATAGCTGTGAGTGTCTACATAAAGAAACAGGAGAGAGCATATGTCACCAGCTTGAGAGCACACCTAAATCTCTAGAATAAAAAGAAGCAAACACACCCAGGAGTAATAGAAGGAAGGAAATAATCAAACTTGGGCTGAAATCAACCAAGTAGAACAAAAGAGACTACTCAAAGAATGAACAGAACCAAAAGCTGGTTCTTTGAGAAAATCAACAGGATACATAAACTCATAGCCCAACTAATAAGAGGGCAGACAGAGTGTGTCCAAATTAACAAAAAAAAAAAGAATTGAAAAGGGCGACATAACAGAAGAATCAGAGAAAATTAAAAAAGTCATCAGATCATCCTACAGAATCCTATATTCAACAAAACTTGAAAATTTGGAGAAAAATGGCAATATTCTAGAGAAATACCTGGTACCAAAGCTAAATCAGGAACAGAAAAATCGTTTAAAAAACAATAACTGCTAAAGAATTAAACCAAACACTAAAAACCTCCCTACCAAAAAGAGTCAAGTATCAGATGGGTTTTGTGCAAAAATCTATCCAGAATTCGTAGAAATTTTCATAGCAATACTGTCCAAACTATTCCACCAAATTGAAACAGATGGAGCACTACCGAATTCCTTTTATGAAGCCACAATTACTCTAATACCTAAGCCACACAAAGACCCAACAAAAAAAAAAAAAGAACTTCAGTCCAAATTCCTTATGAATATCGATGCAAAAATACTGGATAAAAGACTTGCAAAAAAAAGTAAAAGAACACATCAAATCAATCATCCCTCATGATCAAGTCAGTTTTACCCCAAGCATGCAGGGATGGTGTTGTATGTGGAAATCATCAACGTAATCTATTATATAATCACACTCAAAGATAAAAACCCATTGATCCTTTCATTAGATGCTGAGAATGCATTTGACAAAATTCAACACCCCTCATGATAAAAGTCCTGGAAAGCACAGGAATTTAAGACCCACAGCTAAACATATACAGCAAATCCGTAGCTAACATTAAACTAAGTGGAGAGAAACCTAAAGCAATCACACTGAAATCAGGGACTAGACCAGGCTGCCCACTCTCTCACAACTTATTCAATATAGTTCTAGACATCTTAGCCAGAGCAAGTAGACACTGATGGGGGTCAAAGGGATATAGATCGGAAAAGAAGAAGTCAAAATAGCACTGTTTGTAGTTGATATGATAGTATACTTAGTGACCTCAAAAGTTCCACAAGAGAATTACTAAGCCTGATAAACAATTTCAGCAAAGTAGATGGGTATAAAAATAACTGCACAAAAGCTAAACAAGCGGAGAAAGAAACCAGGGATATGACACCCTTCACAATACCCCCAAATAATATAAAATATCTCGGGGTGTCTTTATCCAAGCAAGTAAAAGATATGAGCATAAGAGCAGAACCTCAAATCTCTGAACCAACTGAAGCATATTTCAGAAGATGAAAAGATGTCCCATGTCCATGGACTGGCAGGACTAATACAGTAAAAATGACCATTATACCAAAAGCAACCTACATATTCTTTCCAATCCCCATCAAAATTGCAATCCAATTCTTCATAGAATTAGACAGAAAAATTCATAAATTCATCTGGAATAACAAAAAACACAGAATAGCTAAAACTGTCCTCAAAAATAAAATTACTTCCCTGGGAATCACTATCCCTGAACTCAAGCAGTATTACAGAGCAACACTTATAAAAACTGTATCTCTTTGAGACAGGCACGCAAATAAACGAGTGGAATAAAATTGAAGACCCAAAAATCAACCCATACACCCATGGTCACTTAATTTGTGAGAAAGGATCCAAAACGATCAATAGAAAAAAAAAAGATAGCATGTAGAAGAATGCAGATCGATCCAGTGTTACTGCACTGTAGAAAGCTTAAGTCCACCTGGATCAAGGACATCCAGTTCATCACAGATACACTCAAACTAATAGAAGAAAAAAGAGGGAAGCGTCTCGAACACATGGGCACTGGAGAAAATTTCCTTAACAATTTCCTTAACACCAATGACTCATGCTCTAAGATCAAGAGCCAACAAATGTGATCTCATAAAACTGCAAAGCTTCTGTAAGGCAGAGGACGCTGCTGTTAGGACAAAATGGCAACGAATAGATTGGAAAAAGATCTTTACCAATCCTAACAGATAGACTACTTACATCCAAAATATAAAAAGAAAGCATGAAGTTAGACTGTATGAGACAAATAACCCTATTGAAAAATGGGGTTCAGAGCAAAACAAAGAATAGACAGCTGAAGAATATCGAATGGCAGAGAAATACCTAGAGAAATGTTCAACATCTTTAGTCAAATCAAGGGAAATGCAAATCTAAACAACCCTGAGATTTCACCTCACACAGTCAGAATGGCTAAGATCAAAAATTCAGGTGACAGCAAATGCTGGCGAGGATGTGTAAAAAGATGAACACCCCTCCACTGTTGGTGGGATTGGAGACTGGAACAACAATTCTGGAAGTTTCCTCTGAAAATTGGACATTGAGTTATCTGAAGACCCAGCTACACCTCTCTTGGGCATATACCCAAAAGATGCCCCGACATATAACAAAGACACATGCTCTACTATGTTCATAGCAGCCTTATTTATAATAGCCAGAAGCTGGAAAGAACCCAAATGCTCTTCAACAGAGGAATGGATAGAGGATATACGGTACATCTACACAATGGAATGTCATTCAAAGATACCAAGTTAATAAAAATGGAGAAAATAAAACTTTACTGGATCTTTATCTGACATATGGATCATATCTGTAAGACACAAATACCTTATTCTTCAGAAATAAAATAATGCAATTAAATATGCTATATATTTGAATAAATGCTTAAAATAGTGGCACAGTAATCATCAAAAATACATAAAGAATACTAAACCCACAAATTGTTGGTGAAGTACAAATACCAATGGCAGTGTTTGTATAGTGTTGCTGGAACAAAGAATCCTGGGTCTAAAATTTAAAATAGCTACTAAAGAAATTAATGTAAAACTGAAAACATAGATTACTTGTGATCCAATAGTACCACTGATGGAATATCTTCCTGAAGGAACCTGTCTACTCCAGTGATAACTCCACGAATGTCTTTACCTTCTCACTGTTCAAAACACCATGTTACAAAATTGGAAAAATAAAGTATATTGGCACTAGACCTTTATTTAACCAACAAAAGAGCAAAATTACATCATTGGCATAGATATTGATGAAACTAGTTATCATTGTGCCAGGTGAAAATTCAGAAGTATGAAGACAATTATCTAAATCTTATGAAAATGGCCAACTGCTGTTTGTTTGACTTTGAAGCCTCTTCTATAGAAGGAAAGTCAGATGTCATGTTTTAAACATGGTCACATTTTTCCCACGGTTCACATGGCCAGAGAGACGATCCTACTGTTCCTGTTTTGCTAAATAGCCATGTTGTCAAACTGCCTTCAAATTCTTATTGTTTTTTCCATACATTACTTCTTTTATGAGCTGTGGTCAGAGAAATGTACAGGTTTACAGTGCAGCAATTACTGTAGATCTGTGTAACTGGTATAAGTCCTAAGAAAGTGAGAAGAAGAAAGCTGAGCATAAGTCTGGGGAAACATTGCAGAAAAGGAGAAGGCAGAATATGAGGAGCGATACGATGAAATTGTGACATCTAGACATGATACAATTATTGGACCTATGGACTCACTGCATCTATAGTCATATGAAAAAGTTCAGTACATAATTAAGACAAAGGGTTAGGGAAGATCCAAGCAGGCAGTACTCAGTGAACCAATGGATTATAAAGAAAATAAAACAGGAAAACATAAAGAACATGAAGCTGGAAAGGGAATATATCCAGAGAGAGTAGAACCAAGTTAAGGATCGGTGTGATCAAGATACATTGTATACATGTGTGAAGAATAAATAGAAATCCTAAAATAAGAGAAAAAGTTCTGAAAATAAAATAAGGATTTTTATAGCCTATGGAAGTCATTTTTTCCCAAAAATATAATAGAGTATCCTAACTTTTTGTAAGTTGCAGAATATTCAGTGAAAAAATGTAGTTACATTAGTTCAGTGCATGCTGTCTGCATTATGGAAATATCAAACTGAGACTCATTAATCTGTACAGTTAACTTATATCACCTGTTCAAATAAAATAAAATGAAACACTGTGTAATGATCCACCAAAACCAAACTGCACACTAGAGATTGAAATGCAAACCGAAAAATGCCCTGTTCTTAACCTCAACCATTTTACTCTTGAAACTCCAAATACTTATGAATATAAAAGTTCTAACCTGATACTCAGCATATATTATGGTGTCTCTGTGACTTGTACAGTAAGACTTTTAGGTTGCACATTGCCATCAATTATATCATTCATTTTTAAAATCCTAGGACAACAAGATCTAAAATCCATGGGCTTTGGTCCTGACAGCCAGGGATTGCACTCAGTACATGATCACTTTATATTAATTAGCTAAACTCTGAAAGACAATTTGCTGCCTCACAAAATTATTTTGATTCATTGCAATGGTTATGATAAGGGTTTCTTTTGAGAATAGAAATAAATTTCTCATGACAAAATTTGCTTTCTTTTTGGTGTTTATGGACTTTTGATGAGCTTAAACCTCTCCTTCCCAACATAGCACTGAAAATAGATTATTTCTCCCTGTCGATCCTAGACACACTAAAGAAAGGAAAAACACTGAAAATGGTATGGGCTTTGTTCTCTGTCCTAAAAGATCATTTTTGACCTCTTCTTCATCATCTTCACCAGCGCCACCACCACCACCACCACCACCACCACCACCACCACCACCATCATCATCAATATCATCATCACCTTCATCATTTAATTTACATGAAATTGAATTTGGAATTTTGATACACCAAAGAATGAAATGAGAAGTATTGTGCTTGAAGAAGAGATATTAATGAATACTAAGTCCTGTACAGTCATTTTCATGTTTTAAAGATATTGCAAAAGTTACTTCAGATGATTGATTGAAATGCTAGTGCCCTACACAAAAGGGTTTGGGAGTCCCTTAGTGAGAGAATGGTCTTTTACAGAAAGCCTTCATTATCAGACTTTGATTTAACCCATCTACCAACGAAGTGAAATTGTCCAAGAAACAGAATAGTGCCTCTCCAGAAACAGCTTTTATCCACTAATACGCATTTACTTCTATTTCATAAATGTCATGTTGATATGCGCTTAGGATACAATATGTTCTGATTTATAATGATATATTAGTATTACTTGGTTTAATTTTGAAAATTTCAAAGGAACATACCTATGCCATGATTGTATTCCATACAATTTTTAATTTGATCTTCAAGAGTTTCATGAAAACTGAAGTACCGAAAATGTATATCTTCCCATTCAAAATTGTAACATCCATCATGTGAAACTCCCACTGAACCTCAGTGGATTGTTGTCTTTGAAATCATTTAAAGACTCTACTACTGGATTATTGCAACTCTACAGAAGCTTCAATCCCATAGTGGCAGTTCCAGTTTGGCTGTAAACAAATCATTTTCTGTGCCTTTCAAAGGGTTTAAAATATTTCCATTAACTTTTAATATGAAGCTAGTTAGGACTTTGAGAAAAGGGGCAGACAGGCCCTAGAAATTATGTTTTTAAAATTCTTTTCTTAAAATTAGACTTTCTCATGCAATATATTTGAATTATTGTTTCCCTTCCCTCTATTACCCCATTCTTCTATCCCTCTCTAGTCTTCTGTATCTACATTCTTCTGACTCTCATTAGAAAACAGTAATCTAAGAGTTAAAAGTAAAATGAAAGTTAATGAACTGGAGTAGAACAAAACAAGCAGATAGAAAAGAGCCAATGCATGCTACAAAAATCAGATACAGACACAGAGACCCAGACTTCAATTCACACACTCAGGAATTCCATGGAAACATAAAACCTGGAAAAATATACACACAAAACATACAGAGCAAAAATTAATAGATAAATAAATAACAAAAGGAAAAATACATTCTGAAGAAAAAGTCCTAACAAGGATCTTCCAAAGATAATATTGCGTTCCCTTAGTGCTTTATATGCAGTCTACCCTTAAAACTAGTTTGGTTACACAGTGAGATTGCCTTGGAGAAAACTCAGTTTTCATTTTCAAATGATAACCCATGGGAGATAACTTCCAGTTTAGAGGTAAGGTGAGATGCAGGGCTTGGCTTCTTTCAAGTGCTAATTACTACGTAAGGAGATCTGTGAGATGCTGTCCTCTGAGCATGATACATTTGTGTCACTCAGGAACTCACAATAGTTACATCTATCTGAACAGACTCTATACAAAATTGATCCTGACTATTCAAAGGAACTAAGCGCAGTGCTGGAGAATAGAAAATGATGTAGCTACGGGTGTCTTCCCAGTTGTTATATGTATAGCTTCAAGCACATGTTCACAGAAGAGGCTCAGGTTATATCCAGGGGGTCATGAAGCAAAAATGATAAAAGACATGCACGTGCTATTGTGATTTGGTATTAACGGGGTATTGTTTTTTGGGAAAGATATTAGACTTAGAGTGTAGAGGGCTTCCAAAATGTGTTATGCATGTATGGAATTGTCAAAGAATAACTTGCTTTCTTAAAACTTCCAAATGTAACCACTAAGAACGGTTTGGCAGACATTCTTTCAAATCTGCTCTATTTGTTTTTAAAATTGGGTCTCAGTGTGTAGCTCAAATTGACCTAGAACTGCCAGTGTTCTGTCTACTGCCTCCCATGCTCTTGTAGCAGGTTTACTCTACATTGACAAAATTATAGAATATGTGTAAATCTTCTGTTTATGAAGTTTGATTACATAATGCTATATTCTGTCATGTGTTTTTCATTTAACAATATATCTTGATACATGTACATGGGAAATTTCTTCATGGAACATCATGCATTTAATAAATGGCAGTATACTCATTTGTTTAAATAATAACCTCATGGTGGCTTCCATATTAATTTCATTTTCATTAACTAAAGTTAGCTACAGAAAATCAGCATGGACACTGACTCAGGCACTGTACTCAGTGGTGATTTTTTACATTATATTTTGTATAAATTACAAAACACGTTGTTGGAATGATGTCAAGGCTGTTAAGTAATGTAATATTTGTATAAATACTGCCAATTTCCATCTCAGAGATTATAATAAATACATATAGTCATCAATTTTATGTGAAAGAACCCATATTATACCATTCAAAATTAAATGAGACATATATTTTAAAATGGTATCAGTCTCTGACTTCTGTCATTTGTTGAATAGGGGAAGGATTGGCGAAGTTGTAGCAGAGGGCAACCTCTATAGGAAGACCAGCAGTCTCAAATAAGCCAGACCTCTGAGATCTCCCAGACACTGAGCCACCAACCAGGCAGCATACACTAGTTGGTCTGATGCCCTGACACATGTATAGCAGAGGACTGATTGGTCTGGCCTAATCCTTGAGAGACTTGAGGCCACAGGGATTATGGTGTCTGGCAGGATATGGGGATCATCCTCTTGGAGTCAGGGAAGGAAGAGGTGGAATGGGATAAGGAATTGTGGGAGGGGACCAGGAGAGTGTACAATGGAAAGAATGTAAATAAGTAAAATAATTTATAAATAGATTCACTTATAGATTCAAATGCTAGATTCTTTTTATCATTTACATTGGAATTCAATCATGAAGTTTAGCGTTTTATGCTTACTGAACTGTGTAAGCATTAATCCTTAATTTACTCTTCATACTATGTGTGAATTTTCTCCTTTCTTATTACATTGCATCAATTGTGATTGCATATGTAGAAGGCTTACTCTTTATAATTTGTGCAGAAAATATATTTATGAATCATTTTGTTTTAATGATCTGTTATGTGTGAATGTCTATGTATAGATTTGTGCACACGAACACAGGTACCTGGGGAGACCAGGAGCTGCTTATACAGATGGTTGCAAGTGGCTTCATGGGTGTTGGAAACTGAACCTGTTTGCTCTTAAGAACAGTAAGTGCTCTTAACCACTAAGCTAATACTACAGTACTTACTCCATAATAAAATCAACCTATTTATAGCTTTCTGATGTATTTCAGGGTATCATTGAACTTGAGACAGCTTGCCACATTTTAAGTGCTATGACTATATTCAGGCATTATTTTTTCCAGCTTTCTTTTCTTTATCATCGTAAGATGTGTTCAATTAAATATGTTAAAATTATGCACTAAATCCTTCAAATGTTTACTTACATAACCTTGGGTTAGTGTCTGTTTCTTTCCTCTGCAATGACTATATTAATTTTACAGTTTGCAGTTCTCTCTTCTTTACATAATCCATCTGATGTGTTTTTGCTTTCATATAGAATGAAGTAAGAGACTTTTACTTTTTTTTGAATAGTTAAAGTACTAAGAAAATGTGTTGAATTTTCTATTTTAAGGCCAATACTTTATTTCTTTAAAATATTCCTAGAGTTTTTTTTTCTTTTTCTTAGTATTATTGTTCTCATTAGTCTCATTATTAATATTCTGTGTAAGCTTTTATGCGTTCTGGTCATGTAGTGAATATAGAAGTCTTCCAAACATATATGAGTAGGTATCAAATTTAGGTTCTTGGTTACTCATGCCATGATATTTTATCTGCTAAACCACCTAAATGGTACACACTCTAACACTTTAAGGTGACATAGAGCTCCAGGCTGCTTTTATATATACAATGTTTTCATCATTTGGCTTTTAATAAATATTTTTGATTATTCTAAAGGATTTTATTTTCCATGTCCACTTGGTAACTCTAGTATGTTTATTTTGATATCTCATTACTATTTTAATCATAATTATTATGCATTTGATACCTAGATAATATGAAATTATCTTAGATACAATTGAATACATGCAATTAGTTACCTAAGCATGAAGCTTGGTACATAATTTTCTTCATTATTATTATGCATTTGCATAAAACAATATTTCATCATCACAATCCTGATGCCAATTTTACACAGTATGACAGCTAATAAATATCTGTGACTAAAAATCACTTAAAAGGATTAAGGATTATATTGTTAAATGATATTTCCCCAACATCAAGTAAATAGATTTTATTTTGCTTCAATTAATTAAACATGCTAGAGCAGGAAAATTTTAATTTCCTTATTTAGTTAAGACTAAATTTAACTTTTACATTCTCCTGCCTATCAGAAATTCAATGTTCTAATACAGGAAGATATGGCAGGCACAGGTCGAATTTCTAGTATAACCTGTAATTGCAATCATCACTCTTGTCAGTTTTTAGTGATTGTTCACATCATGCCTGGAAAACACAATGATAACATGGCAGAATATCCACGATGGCAGGGAAGTGGCATAAATAGCTTGGTGATAGCCAACAACTCTCTAATTTTGCTTAAGTTCTCTTCAATGAACATGGATGGTACTGGTAAGTTACCCATGTGTAGAAGGCTTTTGAAGGTGTGGTTATTTGGGAGAATGTAAAGCCCCTTAGTTACTTAAGCAAGTATCTTACCTAACAACAATCAAAGCCATGTGTCCTTATATACAGAATTAATTACAGTCTCTGCAACAAAGATCACAGTAAAAATCCCAGCCATTCAAACTGCAGGATAGCAATTTCAAATCCAGTCTCAATGGCTCTATCTACAAAATGTCACTTGATTCAAGGCTGAGAAACATTACAGAAGAGGGTGCGAGAAGATTTTAAAAGACTAAAGTTTACAATGAGATGGTTTCTCAAAGTAACACCAGAAATTACACTCATAAGGTCTCACTAACATGACTACCTACACAACAGCTGAGGAAGACAGGGAATGGGGAAGAATTAAAGTTTAGTTTTTGCCCATAAGGAAGGGGAGGGGAGGGGGATGTTTGCCCGGAAACCGGGAAAGGGAATAACACTCGAAATGTATATAAGAAATACTCAAGTTAATAAAAAAAAAAAAAGTTTAGTTTTCGTTCTGTTTCAATCTCTTCTTCTTCTTCTTCTTCTTCTTCTTCTTCTTCTTCTTCTTCTTCTTCTTCTTCTTCTTCTTCTTCTTCTTCTTCTTCTTCTTCTTCTCCGCCTCCTCCACCTCCTCCTCCTCCTTCTCTCTCTCTCTCTCACTCTCTCTCTCCCTCTCTCTCTCTCTCTCTCTCTCTCTCTCTCTCTCTCTCTCTCTCTCTCTCTCTCTCTCCCCTCCTCTCTCCCCCTCTCTCTCTCCCCTTCTCTCTCTCTTGTTGGACTTACACTTTGTACATGGTCATAAGAATGGGATATTTTCACTTCTTCTACATGCTGGCTTCCAGTAGAACAAGCCCTATTTTTGAAAAATGATATGTTTCTTCCTTTGGATGATTTTATCTCCTTTACCAAAGATCAACTGATAGGTGTTTAGGTTCATTTCTGAGTCTTCAGTTCTATTCCACTTCTTGATCTGTCTGTCTCTGTACCAACACTATGCAGTTTTTTTTTCACTGTTGCTCTCTAATACTGATTGAATTCTGGGTTGATGATTCCCCCAGAAGTTCTTTTATTGCTGAAGATAGTTTTCACTATCCTGGCTTTTTCTTAATCCAAATGAATTTTCACATCACTCTTTCTATCTCTATTAAAGAATCGAGTTGGATTTTTGATGGAGATTGCATTGAATGTGTAGTTTGGTTTTGGCAAAATGGTCACCTTTACTATATTACTACTGTCAATCCATGAGCATGGAAGCTCTTTCTATCTTCTGAGACCGTCTTCAAATTCTTTCTTCAGATACTTGAACTTCTTGCATACAGATCATTCACTTTTTTGGTTAAACTCACACCAAGATACTTTATATTATTTGGGACTATTGTGAAGTGTGTGAAATCACTATTTTATTTCTCAGCCTGTCTATGGATACATTGAGGAGAGGAAGGCTCCTGGTGTTTTGAGTTCATTTTATACCCTGACATTTTTCTGAAGTTGTTTATCAGGTAAAAAAGATATCTGTTGGAACTTTTGGGATCACTTAATTACACAATCATATCATGTGCAAATAGTGATATTTTGATTTCTTCCCTTCCAATTTGCATCCCTTTGTCTTCCATTTGCTTTCTGATTGCTCTGGCTATGACATGAAGAACTGTTGAATAAGTAGGGACAGAGTGGGCAGCCTTGTATAGTCCTTGATTTTAGTGAGATTGCTTCAAGTTTCTCTCCATTTAGATTGATCTTAGCTAGAGGTTTTCTGTATATTTCTTTCACTATGTTTAGACATGGACCTTCAATTCCTGATCTTTCCACGACTTTTATCCTGAATTGCTGTTGAATTTTGTCAAATGCTTTCTCAGCATCTAATGAAATGACCATATGTCCTTATCTTTGAGTTTGTTTACATGTTGGATCACATTGATGGTTTTCTGTATATTAAAACGTTGCTGCATCCCTGATCATGACGGATGAATATTTTGATGTTTTTTTAGATTTGGTGTACAAGTATTTTATTGAGTATTTTTGCATAAATATTCATAATGGAAGTTGATCTGAAGTTCTCTTTCTTTGTTTGGTCTTTGTGTGGTTTAGGTATAAGACTAATTGTGGCTACCTAGAAGCTATATGATAGTGCACTGTTTTAATTTTGTGGATTAGTTTGGATAGTATTTTTATGAGGTCTTCTATGAAGGCTTAATAAAATGCTGTACGGAACCCAACTGGAACTGCGATCTTTTTGTTTGGGAGACCTTTAATAACTGCTTTTATTACTTTAGGATTAATGGGGTTGTTTAGATGGTTTATTTGTTCCTGTTTTAACATTGGTACCTGGTATCTGTTTACCAAATTGTCCATTGCCTCCATATTTTCCAATTTTCTCGAATATAGGCTTTTATAGTGGAGTCTCATGATTTTTGCAATTTCTTCAAATTCTGTTATTATGTCTCCCTTTCATTTCTCATTTTGTTACTGTGGATACAGTCTCTGTGACCACGGGTTAGTCTGACTAAGGGTTTATATATCTTGTTGTTTTTCTCAAAGAAACAGCTTCTGGTGTTGTTGATTATTTGTAAAGTTTTTTGTTTCTACTTGGTTCATTTCAGCTCTGAGTTTGATTATTTCCTGCCTTCTACACCTCTTGGGTTTACTTATTTCTTTTTGTTCTAGAGCTTTAAGTGTGCTGTCAAGCTGCTGATATATGCTCTCTACTGTTTCTTCTACCAAGCATTCCGAGCTATAAGTTTTCCTCTAATACTGCTTTCATTGTGTCACATATGTTTGGGAATGTTGTATCTTCATTTTCATTAAGTTCTAAGAACTCTTTAATTTCTGTCTTTTTCTTCCTTGACCAAGTTGTCATAGAGTAGAGCATGGTTCAATTTCCATGTATACATGAGCTTTCTGTCATTATTGTTTTTGTTCAAGACCAGTCTTAGTGTGTGGTGATTTTATAGAATGCATGGGACTATTTCTATCTTCCTGTATATATTGAGACCTGTTTAGTGACCAATTACATGGTTAATTTTGGAGAAGGTTCATTGAGGTTCTTAAAATAATGTATATCCTTTTATTTTTAGGATGGAATGTTCTATAAATATCTGTTAAATAAATTTGGTTCATAACTTCTGTTACTTTCTCTACATCTCTGTCCAAATTCTGTTTCCATGATCTCTCCAGTGATGAGAGTGGGGTGTTGAAATCTCCTACTGTTATCTATTATGTGAAGTGCAATGTATGCTTTGTACTTTAGTAACGTTTTTATGAATGCAGGTGCCCTTTCATTTGGAGTATAGATACTTAGGTTTGAGAGTTCATCTTGGTGGATATATCCTATGATGGCTATGAAGTCATCATCCTCCTTATCCTCCTTATAAAGCCATTTCCTTCCTTATCTTTTGTTAAAGACTTTTATTTGAATTTCAATTTTATTTGATATTATATCCAACTTCAGCTTGCTTCTTCAGGCAATTTTCTTGGAAATTTGTTTTCCAGCCATTTACTCCCAACTTCAGCTTGCTTCTTCAGGCAATTTTCTTGGAATTTGTTTTCCAGCCATGTACTCTGAGGTAGTGTCCGTCTTCGTCTCTGAGGTGTGTTTCCTGCTACAGCAAAATGCTCGATACTTTTTATGTATCCATTCTGTGAGTCTGTGCCTTTTCATTGGGGAATTGAGTCCATTGATGTGGAGAGATATTCATTTTTCTAATTAGAGGTAGAATTATGTTTCTTTGTCTCTCTTTTCATTTCATTGCAAGGACATTATATTCTTGTTTTCGGTATGATGTATTTTCTCTCCTTGTGTTGGAGTTTTCCATGTATTTTCTTTTGTAGGCCTGGATTTGCTGAAAGAGGTTTCATAAATTTGGTTTTGTCATGGAATATCTTGGTTTCTCTGTGTATGTTACTTGAATGTTTTACTGGATACAATAACCTGGTCTGGCAATTTTGCTCTCTTAGGGTCTTTTGACATCTGTCCAGGATATTCTCACTTTCATAGTCTCTTGTGAGAAATCTGGTGTAATTCTTATAGGTCTGACTATATATGTCACTTGTACCTTTTTCCCTTACTACTTTTAATATTCTTTCTTTGTTTTGCACATTTGGTGTTTTGACGATTATGTGATGGGAGGAATTTCTTTCTCCTCAAATCTATTTGGAATTCTGTGTGCTTCTTGTTTGTTTATGGGCATAACTTTCTATAGGTCATGGAAGTTTTCTTTTTTAATTTTGTTGAAGATATTTACCGGCCCATTAAGTTGGGAGTCATCTTTTTCTTCTATACCTATTAACCTCAGGTTTAAACTTTTCATTTTTTTCCTGGATTTCCTTTATATTTTGGGCCAAGAACTTTTTGTTTTTACATTATCTTCATCAGTTGAATCAATGATTTCTATGAATGTCCTGCCTTGAGATTCCTCTTCTATCTCTTACATTCTGTTGGAGATTCTTGTATCTCCGGATCCTTGTTTCTTCCTTTGTTTTTCTATTTCCATCTTTGTAAACTTTTGCTTTCTTTATTATTTCTATTTCTATTTTCAAGTCGTCCACCTATTTGGTCATTTTTCCTGTAATTCTTTCATGGATGTTTGTGTTTCCTCTCAAAGGGCTTCTACTTTGTCACTTTTGTTTTCCTACATTTTTCTAATAGATTTCTTTTGGTATCTCTCCATCACTATCAATAAATGTGATTTGAAATCTAAATGTTGCTTTTCTGGTGAGTTTAAATATCCAGTGTTTTATTTGGTGGGATAACTGGGCTCTGCTGATGCCAAGTAGTATTGGTTTTGTTTCTTAGGTTTCTACGCTTGCCCCTAGGCATTGGGTTTTCTTTGGTGGTCTGTTCTCATGTGTGTAGGCAGCTCTCTCACCTATGGGATTTGGGTACAGGGAACAGTTTGGCCATTCAGCGAAGTCCTCATTGCAGACCAGAATTGTGTGTACCGGTGGCTGACTGTTCCTATATCCCAGTGTCCAGAAGCACTGTTCAATATCTCCTTGCATCAGGGATCTGGGCTGAGGTGCGCAGCTGTGTCAATCTGTCCTGCAGCCTCAGGATTTCTCGCGAATCATTTTTATTGCACAAATTTAAATGTAAATATAACATTCTGGTTCTTGAGTTGATTTTCTGGAAATTTAACTGTAAGTGGAAAGGCCACACTCTCTACCTAAAGAGCTTCCTTTACAAATACAGAAACTACTAATAAAAAGGAAGTTTCTTTATATTTCAAATTTAAAAAAGTATTCATTTTCTGTGTTAGCTGTGGGAAGGTTGTTTACTTGTTTTTGTTTGTTTTAATTTAATATTGAGAAATATTTACAGTACATCAAAATAAGTGTGAAATGCATCCCAATAGAATCCTCTGCATTCCAGCAATTTTTCTAAAGAGCAGAGTCCACTGAAATGTCAAGTATGTACAACAGACCTCCTGCTACATAATTGTCAGAGCTTTAAGTCTGTCTCATGTTCTCTAAACTTAGATTTTTATAAATTTTGCATGAATGGATGCAGATCTAATCTAATAGATCTAATAAGCTAGTATAACTGATTGTGTCTCCTGCCCCCATGGGAAACTATGTATTGCCTTGATTTTGTTGTTGTTGTTGTTTGGGGAGCTGTGTTTTTTTATTATCCCCATAAAAATTAATCTTGTGATGAATTAGTGAATAGAAATGAAAATTATGTACGATGATGAGAAATTCCCCAAAACAAAGTGTACACAAAGTTAAATCTGAAATGTGTGTGAGTAGACATGCACACATTCTCATGACCCATGTAGCTGAGAAACATTCAACACCAGATCAACATAAGTGATTTGGGAAATTTACTTATTTCAAACACAATCAAACTCATTGGGAATACATTGTTTTCTCAGCCTTGTCTTTAAGTGACCAAATGGTAAAATGGATGTAAACAAATACTGTTACCCTGCATTGTTGTTTATACTAACATTTTAATTCATGTACAATCTCCATGTGCTCTTTTTGTATTCTGTTTCTCTGTGTCTGTGTTTCTGCATGAATATATAGGAACACATGTGTATGTGGCATACATGTGAGTGTGTGTGCATGTGTGTGTGTACGTGTGTGTGTGTGTGTGTGTGTCTTATATGGTATTTGTAAACATAGGTAACATGTGTATTTGTAATTTGGAAATACTGAAACTCACATTTGATTTGTGGATCAACCATGCAACTGATCTACTCACATATCTCTGAAATTCCATTATATCCAGTGAATAGAGAGAAAACCTAATAGGCTTGTGGTATCTCCTATTCTACCTTTATCAGGAAAAAAGTATTTTTTGGCAAGAAAACCCAAACTTCAGCAAAGACATATACACCCTACAAAACAGGAAAGGTTATGTCATTTGAAGGGAAAGATTTCAGACTGGGAGAAAAATGAGTTTGCCACATCTCCAATACTTGAGAGACATGAGATTGAACTTCAGAAGATATAATGGGAAGGGACAGGCAGAATCCCAAAGGAGCCAAAATAAGCTAAACACTGGAGCTTCTCATTACATGAGAACTCATGGATTGGTATGGTGGTAAACATAATGATAAGAATGTTGCAGTACATACTCAGTCTCCATATAAGGCTACAATGTGAACGAGATGAAAAGTAGTCGCCACCACAGTGCTAACAGCTACATTAAAAGATACACTGTGAAAAACAGAATGTAACTGTAGAAAGAAGAAAGATGTAACTGTAGAAAGAAGAAAAGAGTGGTATCTGAAAACAGACAAGGCTGTGCTGGAATTGAACATGTTTCCATTTAAGTTACCAAGCAAGCACACAGCAGCTGCCATATGCAAAAGTGAACAAAGAGGAATGAACTGTATAGATACTATGTGTACGGAAATACAGGCAATTTGGTGGAATTCTAAGATGTTGAGATAAAAGGATAGGAAGAAATTTCTATCAAGTCGGGCACCATGTCTTGCTTTTTGAATACTCACATTCAAGAGACTGAGGGAGAGAAATAAGGAATTTCAGGTTACCCTGGAATACATATCAAGACAACACCTCTTTTTCTCTTTTTTTTTAATTTAAATCAATAGTCTGATTGATAGAATATCATGAACAATATTAAGAAAACAGAAATTTAATGCCTACGCAGTGATAGTTTCATTAAGAAAACATGTTCTATGAAGAGACAAACTATTAAGTTACAGATAACAACTGCCATATTGAAGGCAGTTCAGAATGAAGGGTTATGGTCCTGTTTGGTTGATCCTTCTTCTCTTTCATGGCTCAGATGTGTCTCTGACCATGTCATTATTGTTCAGACATCTAGATGTTCCTTGGCTTTAAATTTATGTATGTAAACCAATAAACATTTTTTTAATCAAATGATTATTTGATATTACATTACTTTCAAAAATAATGGGTCTTGAGGAAATTATACCTTTATTGTGTGGGTTTGAATATTCATAATAGCAACAGAGAATAATTGGGGTCCAACACACACACACACTGGGTGGTTGGAGACTATACCTGTGGCAACACGAAAGCATAGAAATAAGTAGGTTGATCTGTTTTTCTGCCTAACATTTTTAACTAATTAATGATTAGAATGGGTAAAAAATTGAGATACAGTCAACTTTTTCTTTTCCTTAATTTGAAGGATTGTTTACACAGCATGTGAATCTGAACTCAGACCCATGGTAAACCTTCAGCCTGAACTTCATTAGTGCCAAGACTACAAGTTTGCACCATCTATGTAAATATTTGGACACTTTGCTCAATGCTTAGCACACTTTGGAAAACACCCTGGTGTTAAGAAAGAAAGTATTAGATATGAAAATCTGTGAGAATAAATCACATCTAAGCTTTGATTTTTGTGAGTACAGAGAAAGACTTTGACTCCAATGTAAGTGAGTGTCTAAAAGTATTAAAAACTCAATATCTCTTTTCTGCAAGTATTCTTCTAATTGCTTACTGCTCTGTCTTCCAGGAGATGAGTGTCAATTGTGTCAATTGCTCTTTGTGGCAGGAAAAGGGCTTGTCTTTCGAATGGTTTGCAATTGCCAAGAACTTTGAGGTTCCTGGAGAATGCTTCATCCTGTTAACCCTTATTCTGCTCTCATAGCATTTGCTATCTACACAAATCCAACTCGACACACCCCCATGTACTTCTTTCTGGCAAACTTATGTATCCTGGAAATTGGTTACACTGGCTCTGTCATACCCAAGATATGGAGAGCCTTGTAAGTGAGATCTGAGGAATCGCTCAGGAGGGATGTGCCAAACAAATGTTTTTCTTCACACTTTTAGGTATAACTGAGTGCTGCCTTGGCAGCCATGGCCTTTGACCACTGTATGGCCCTACTTCACTATTCAACACAAATGAGCAGTGAGGTATGTTCCCGTTTGGCAATTTTTTCCTGGGGAATAGGTAGCCTTGTAGGGTTGGGACAAAACTACTTGAGACCCAAATGTAACCACCCACAAGTAGTTGATAAATTCTTGGTCATCTTCCATACTACTGTGATATTCATGCTGAACCCCATCTTCTATAGCTTAATGAACCAAGAAGTCAAGGCAGCACAGAGAAGAACTCTGGGTCAGAAGAAAGGTCTGATAATAAATAGGTAATTAAGAGTCCTAAAGTGCTCTTTCAAAAAGGTGCAAATTCTGTGAAAGAAAGAAAACAAATCCACTATGCTCTTTCTTGCTGTCTTCAAACTTTAAGTAACATAACTTTGTTTTTTTTTTATTAACTTGAGTATTTCTTATATACATTTCGAGTGTTATTCCCTTTCCCGGTTTCTGGGCAAACATTCCCCTCCCCCTCCCCCTCCTTACTGTGTTCCCTTTATTCACCACCATGCTTAATTGCAAACAATTGTAAAGCATGCTTGCTACTAAATTACTTAGTAGATTAGTCCAGTACTTAAACGTTTTCATCTGGTCAGAGTTTAAACCACATACTAATCTCTCAGGGGCCTTGAAAATTCCCTATATCCATTCTTAGCTCTTTGAAATCTTCCAGAAATTGTTTGTAAATGATCTCAACTCATTATGCTACAATTCCATATTCCTCAGTACATGTAAATTCATTGCATTGAACTGGAACTGGTAAGTAGTTTTCAGGACAGTGAATTGTTATCCTCTGCTTTGTGTACTATTTGGTCAGTCCATACTTCAGTTCTGGGCACCCAGGTCCTATGATTTTGGAACATGAGTCGTCTTTCCTCCCCTTTTTGATTTCTAATAAGGCAGTGGAAAAGAATTTCAGCTGGTTGATTCTCAACTTCAATATCATAGTTTCAGATAAACAAACACAGACACACATACACACACACATGTACAAACACACATGTACAAACACACAGACACACACACATACACACACAGACACACACACACTCACAAACACAGACACATGCAAAACTGCTCTTTACTTAGTTTACTTACTTACTTACACACACACACACACACACACACACACACACACACACACACTGCTTCTTACCTTCAAGGTTACCTAGTTATTTTCATAGTTATTTGTTTATTTATTCACTTTACCTACTGCACACTCCCCCTCCAGTTCACCCTTCTCACAGTTTTTCTCCTAGCCCTTTCTCCTCTGATCAGGAGTGGACCCCACGGGTATCTCCTCACCTTGCATATCTAGTCTCTGTGTTCACATCATCTGCTACAGAAGCCAGATACAGCAGCCTAGATGGATATAGGTGTGGAGGTAGAGGTCATATCCAGAAAGAGGCAGAGAGCTGGGGTAAGAGATGCCCATGAATCAATGAGTGTTTCCTTAGCTGAGACTCACAGCCTCAGTGATATGGACCTGAAGAAGCCATCTCCTGTAGCCAGAGAGCAAACCAAATGGAATGATAGAGACACCAACTTTTGACCCAAAATTTATTGTGACCACAAGAAATGAATTTCCGTGAATAGAGCAGAGAGTGTGGAATGATTGACCAATGATTAGTGCAGATTAAGACTCACCCCATTGATGAGCACCGATCCCTGACACTATTAATGAAACTCTGTTATGCTTGGAGAAAGGAATCTAGGTTGACTTCCCTCTGAGATACTCCACTAAACTGCTGACTCAGACAGAAGCAGACATCAACTAGCCAAACTCTAGATAGAGCTTGGGACTCTGATGGAAGAATAGAATGAAAAGGATTATGACATCTAAGGACATAGGCACTCCAGAGTCTTCACGTGGGTACCAAAAAAATAGAATTGGGCTTTCACAAAATATGTTGTCCATAGATGGGACATCTGTGTCTTTAAAATACATTTATTTATTTATTCACATTACATCCCAATATCACAGATGTGCATTCTGATCTTTTAAAGCAGATATGACATATTTATACAGATGTTTAGATTTCTGTTTTTTTTAAAGATTCTTATAAGAGTAATTATAAAGATAAATAATACAATACTTAACCATTTATTTCTCTGTAAATTCAAATTGCTTGCTTATGAAGTTGCGTTGGCCTTGGGAGTAATTTGTTTTCTTTATGTGTACTTTGTAATATTTGTTCTAATACAGTATTGGGTATCACTTTTTTCATCACTAAGCAAGAGAAGAAAACTAGAACATAATCACAATTGTGTAATACAATATTCAAAAATTAGTGGTCTATATGGAAAATACTGCCTGTTAGGAAAAAGAGAAAACATAGAATATTAAACTGTAAGTCACATGAATGAACCTGGGAATAAAAATATTATCTAGAAGAATCTCCTAAATCTTTTGTTTCTAAATCATTTCTACCCATGCCAAGCCACAGACTAACTTTCTCCATTCAGAACATGTAACCATTGATGAGGACAAAAGAAGTCTCTAGACTTAGAGAGATGGAGTACATAAAGGTTTACCCTGTGTCACAAGAGAGTCTCCTGGAAAAGGCACTCTCAAAACTGGTCAGTGTAAGGGAAGCTGTTCAGCAGGTAGGCCATGGCAGTTCTCAGTGACATTATCATTAGGCCCTCCCTGAAAAATCTCTTTTATCCTGGAGAGCCCTAGCTCCTTCTGTAATGTCACAAGTGTTGCTGTGATAGCAACTGCCTCTCAGATATTCCTTCAGTACCTCTAGGGCTTACTAATTGGCCTTTAATTAAGAGTAAACAGCCATTTTGGAGGGAGAACAAAGAGGATGAGGAGATCAGAGATGGGGAGAAAGAAGCTGCCCCTCTCTATTGGTATAAAAAAGGAAGAAATATGTGGTCCATTGCAGAGCTCAGTTAGCACTGGGTAGGGGTTTAGTGGGTTCCCTGAAGAGACAGCCTTGATCTGAGCCTTCCACATATGGGAATCCGGAGATGGAAGCATCTTAGAAGCATCTGGACTTCCCTGATCTTATGGTTCCTGAAAGTCAGAGAGTTTATATCATTCATTTCTTTATTCCAAAAGCCATGTTTTGGGAATGGCACAGTTGTTTCCTGAGAGCCCATGGCCATTATTCTTTTTGTCAAGAAGAAAAACATCCTAAGGAAGAGGGATGGAAAAGTATTTTGTCCTAAGCTCAGAGTAAACTCCTCCAGGATTATGATCCCTGTAGTGCAGTTTGTGTATGACACTGATATCTGGGAGAGAGAAGTGCTTCTAGTTCAGTCTTCATCATCTCTGTCTTTCACTAGTATTACTCTGACTACCATTCCCTGACAGTGACTCTCTAGACTTCAGAGTCAATAGGTGTGATTAGCTGGCAGTTTCTTTTTTCATTTTTTTTTACTTTTTACCAAATATTATTACTTTTGTGATTGGATATTTCTATAATAACATTTCAAATATTTTTCCTTTCTCAATTTCCTGTACAAAAGTTCCCTAACAGGTCCCCCTCCTTCTTCTATAAACCCCTTGCATCCCTTTGACATTCCCTTGAACAGGGTGTCAAAAAAGGAAAACCAAGGAATTCTCTTTCCATTCGTGCCCACCAAAGCCATCCTCTGCTACACATCCTGTTTGAGCCACAGTTCTCTCCTTGCACATTCTTTGAATATGAGTTTAGTACCAGAAATCTCTGGTTCATTGGCTTTGTTTTTCTTATGGGGTTGAAAGTCCCTCCAGCACTTGTAATCCTATCTCAAAATCTACCAACAAGAGACCCTTTTCAAGTTTACTGGTTTGACAGTAGCTTTCCTTTCTGTATTTGATATGCTCTAGCTGTTTCTCTCAGGAAAGATCTATATCCAGTTCCTGGCATCAGGGACTTCTTAGCTTCATCAATCTTATCTAGTTTTGGTGGCTGAATATATATATATATATATATATATATATATATATATATATATATATATATATATATATACTTTTGGTGGCTCCTACAGGTATGAGGCTAGGTGGAATTGTAACATGGATTCTGTGCAACTAGGCCAAGAATTTAAAATCCAGAAATGACAAAGCCAAATAGACTCCATCCTGTAGTTATGAAACTATTGAAGTTGAGGTTTCCCTTGACTTCAAGACATTCCTCTCCCTGCCCATCTTCCTGACTCTTATGTTTGGCCAGAAGAAAGAATCATGGTAAAACATCCAAACCCTCAACTCTGGCCCTAGGAACATAGGAAGGTAGATATTATAGAACTAATATCAAATGGGAATATAGAACTGCATTCTATAGTCCATGTTGTCTCTTGCTTTACAGATGTCTCGTAATTTTTGGATGAAATATGCATTTCAGAGTTCATCATTTGAAGTAAGCACACAATATTTTCACTGTTCTGTTCACTACATAGCTGTGCCCCTTTGTTACCAAAATCATTGCAAAAATTGAAATGGAAAACAGGATTTTTGAATGCACATTCAGGAATATATATATATATATATATATATATATATATATATATATATATATCCCCTATCAAGTAACGTACAATTAGAAAATGTAATACAATAGTCATTCAAGTAAAGGTCTGAAGGAAAATCCTGGCCTTTGGGAAACATAGGAAAGCTAGGAAATTGAACTGTAAGTCACAGGAACAGACCTGGTAATAGGATAATGATCCAGAAGAATCTCCTCCACTTCACGTTCTGAGATCATTTCGACACATGTCAAGCCCCTGAATAATTTTCTCAATTCAGAGCCTGTAACCAATAATGAAGCAAAGAGAAGTCCCTAGCTTTAGAGAGATGTAGCACGTAAAGGTTTCCACTGTGTCACAGGAGACATCCTGGAAAGGGCACCCTCAATACTCTTCAATGTAAGGAAAGCTGTTTAGCAGGTAAGCCATTGCAGTACTCAGTGACATCATAAATAGGCCCTTCCTAAAAATCTCTTTATCTTGCAGAGCCCTTGCTTCTTCTGTGATGTCACAATTGTTGCTGTGACATCATCTGTCTCTTAGATATTACTTCAGTCCCTCTAGAGTATACTAATTGATGTGTAATTCAGAGTAAACAGTCATTTGGGAGGGAGAAAAATGAAGATGAAGAGATAAGAAATGGGGACAAGTAACCTGGACTTCTGTCTTGGTATAAAAAAAGGAAGAAATACGTTGTCCATGGGAAACCTTTGTGAGACCTTTGTAAGGGTTGAGTTGGTTCGCTGAAGAGATAGCCTTGAACTGAGCCTTCCACATATGGGAATCAGGAGCTGGGAACCTCTCAGAAGCATCTGGACTTCCCTCCTTGTTATGGTTCCTGGAAGTCAGAGAGTTTCTATCATCAATATCTTTATCCCAAAATCCAAGTGATGGGAAGGGCACAATTTTCTTCCTGAGAGCTCATGGGTTATATTATTTTTGACCAAAAGTAAAAGGACCTAAGGAAGAAGGGAAGGACAAGTATTGTATCCCTAGCTCAGAGTAAACTCCTCCATGATTTCTATATCTATAGTGAAGTTTGAGTCTGACACTGATATCTGGGAGAGAGAAGTGGTTCTAATTGAGACTTCACCATCTCAGTCTTTCCAATATTATATCTGTGGCTACCAATCCCTGACAGTGACCCATTAGATTTCTGTGTCAATAGCTGTGATTAGCTGGCTGTTTTCATTTCTTATATTTCTTTTTTTTTAATTTTCTACAAATTTTATTTGTTTTTCTAAATATGTATTTCTCTATTTAAAATTATAATATTTTTTCCTTTAAGAGTTTCCTCCCATAAGATCCCTAACCGGTCCCTATCCACTTCTTCTATAACCCTCTTATTGTCCCTTCAAATTTTCAATAACTCTGAATCAAACCAAGGGAGGACCAAGGGTTTCTTCTTCCATTGGTGCCCAACAAGGCCATTCTCTGCTACATATGCAGTTGGAGACATAGGTCTGTTCACGTTCAGTCTTTCAATATTAGTCTCATACCAGAAAATTTTGGTTCATTAACATTGCTGTTCTTATGGGGTTGAAAGTACCTTCAGCTCTTGTTAGCCTTTCTCAAAATCTACCAACATGAGGTCCATTTTCAGTTCACTGGTTTGCCACTAGCATACACTTTTGTATTTGACATGCTCTAGCTGTGTCTTCAAATCATATCTATATCCATTTTCTGGCAGAATGCACTTCTTAGCTTCATCAATCTTACCTATTATTGGCAGCTGTATGTATATATATATATATATATATATATATATATATATATATATATATACACTTTTGGTGCCTACAGGTGTTTGTTTAGGTGGAATGTTAACGTGGACTCTGTGCAACTAGTTCAAGAATGTAGAATTTACAAAGGACAATGTTAAATAGACTCCTCCTGTACTTGAAGTTGAGGTTTCACTGTTCCTCAAGCTTTCCTAACCCTGCCCATCCTCCTGTTCCTTATATTTAGCTTTAAGAAAGAATCATGGTAAAATATTTAAAACCTTCAAGGCTGGCCATGGGAACACAGGAAGGTAGATAGTGTATTACAGATATCAAATATGAATAGAGAACTGAATTTATAGTCCATGAGGTCCTTTGTTTTATTGATGTCTGGTAATTTTTCGATAAAATAAGGATTTGGGAGTTGATCACTTGACTTATGTACACAATATCTCCACTGTTGTATTGACTCAATAGAGCCAAGTTTTTTTCCGAATTCATTGCAAAAAAAAGAAATTGGAAATATGAAATTTTGAGTACGCATGCAGGAATGTATATAATGTCCACTGTCAATGAATGTACAATCAAAAAATGTAAAAAATATTCACTCATTTTAAGGTCTGTAGGTAAAATACTGGCACATGGAAAACTGAGGAAACCTAGGGAATAGAATTGAATGTCACAGGATTGGACCTGGGAATAAAATTAATCTCCAGAAGAATCTCCTTCACTCCTTGCTCCTATATATTTTCTACCCTTGCCATGCCCCTGAGGAACTTTCTCCATTCAGAGCCGTAATCACTAATGAAGCAGAGAGAATTCCCTAGAATAGAGAGATGTAAAATGTAAAGGTTTCCACTGTGTCACAGGAGATTCTCCAGGAAAGTGCACCTCCAAATCTGGTCAATGTAAGGAAATCTGTTCAGCAGGTAGGCTATGGCAGTTCTCAGTGACGTCATCATTAGGCCCTCCCTGAAAAATCTCTTGTATCCTGGAGAGCCCTTGCTTCTTTCTGTGATGTCACAAGTGTTCTTGTGACTGCAAATGCCTCTCAGATATCCCTTCAGTACCTCTACGGTTTACTAATTCCCCATGTAATTCAGAGTAAACAGCCAGTTGAGAGGGAGAAAAAAGAGCATGAAGAGATCAGAGATGGGCGAAGGAAGCTGGCCTACTGTCTTGTATGAAGAAATGAAGGAAGATGTGGTATATGTGAAAGCTCAGTGAAACATGGGTAGGCATTGAGTGGCATCATTGAAGTGATAGCCTTGATCTGAGCCTTCCACATATGGGAATAAGGAGATTGGAGCCTCTCAGTAGAATCTGGACTTCCCTGCTTGTTATGGTTCCTGAAAGTCAGAGAGTTTATATCATTACTTTCTTTATTCCAAAGGACAGATTTTCATCTTGGCACATTTGTTTTCCTGACAGCTCATGGCTTTTACTCTTTTTGTCCAGAAAACCCTCCTAAGGAAGAAAAGAAAGACAAGTATTGTGTCCTCAGTTCAGAGTAAACTCCTCCATTATTTGGATACATATAGTGAAGTTTGTGTCTGACACTGATATCTGGGAGAGAGAAGTGCTTCTAGTTGAGACCTCATCATCTCAATCTTTTGACTAGTATTACTCTGACTACTATTCCCTGACAGTGAATCTTTACATTTCTTAGACCATAGATGTGATTTGCTAGAAGTTCTTTTTCTTTTATTTCTTTTATTTTTTTATTATTTTAAAAACTTAATTGTATTTTTAATTGCTTATTTCTATATTTACATTTCAAATGTTATTTCCTTTCCCACTTTTCTGTCCAAAAGATCTCTAACTAGTCCCACTCCCCTTCTCCTCTAATACCCCTTACTGTCCCTTGACATTTCCTTGAACTATCAGTCAAACCTAGGGAGGACTAAGGGCTTCTCCTTCCATTTGTGCAAGACCATCCTATGCTACATATGCATTTGGAGCCAGAGGTCTGTCCACAAACAGTTTTTGATTATTGTTTTAGTTCCAGAAAGCTCTGGTTCATTGACTTTGTTGTTCTTATGTGATTGAAAGCACAATTAGCTCTTGTAATCCTTTCTCAAAATCTACCAACAAAAGGTCCATTTTCAGTTCACTGGTTTGGCACTAGCATTCACTTCGCTATTTGACATGCTCTAGTTTTGCCTGCCAGGAAAATCTATATCTGGTTCCTCGCAGCATGCACTACTTCTTAACTTCTTCAATCTTACCTTGTTTTGCGCTGCACATATATACTCTTGTGCTGCTCTGACTATTATTCACCTGACTATGACCCTTTAGATTTCTGAGTCAATAGATATGATTAAGTGGCAGTTCTCTATTCAGGTATATTATCATAGGCTAGCTATGGAAGAGGCTTTGATGAGGGACAAGCTCACCTACACATCTCCTCCCACCCCAGGTAAGAATATTTTTGTCCTTCAGTCAAATGAGGCCAACATTCTTTTCTGCCTACTGTCCTGATGCCTTTGCTGAAAAATCAAGAAATTGTCACTCCTGTGTGCTAAGCTGGACAGTCAATGACTGGTAAGAGAGTGATATATTCATGAATAAAGGGCCAAAGACATGTGACTGGTGGGCGCCATTACTTGCTGCCTTATCCCATGACGGACCCTGGCTAAAAGAGTCTCTTGCCATGTGACAAATATCACTCCAACCTAAGACCGACAAAGTTCTGGAGGGGTTCATTCCAGGATAAGCATGGCCATTTGACACATATTCTCTTGACTATAGGAAGTGGGAGATGTTGGGAGTGATGTCATTGAAGACCTACGTTGTTGATGTTATTATTATGGTTAGAATTAAGTATGACTGGGTTCATGCAAAATCCCCAGCCAGGTGCAGGAGCCTATTACAAATCTGGTGGTTAAGAAAAATAATAATATGATAAAGTTGTCCTGATGACTAATAATATGACAAATCTGTGTACTTTCTGACATCCTGTAAACATTGCCCGATTTTCTGACCACATGAATATTTTGTCCTTGTCCTACATAAGTGTTTCTTACTTCCCCTCCCTGTTACCCCTGTTACAGTATAAATTCAGCTATGGTGAAAAATAAAATTGACGTGTGGTTCAGACTCTTGTCTTGGTGTCCTTCTTCACGTTGCTTGTCCCCATTTCTCTACCAGGTACCCTCAGACCCCTAACTTACACAGCTCCTGTAATCCTTTCTCAAAATTTACTAACAAAAGGTGCATTTAAAGGTCACTGGTTTGCCACTATCACTCACTGCTGTATTTGACATGCTCTAGCTGTGTCTCTCAGGGACGATCTGTATAAAGTTCCAGGCAGGATGCACTTCTTACCTTCATCAATCATACCTAGTTTTGGTATACACACACATATTGGTGGAATATATACACATTTGGTGTCTCCTAAAGCTTGGAGGTAATGAGGAATTTTAACATGCATTCTGAGCAACTAGGTCAAGAATGTAGAATCCACAAATGACAGTGCCAAATAGACTTCCTCCTTTTCTGATGAAACTATTGACGTTGAGGTTTCCCTGGACCTCAAGCCATTCCTCTCCCTGACCCTCCTCCTATATTTTATGTTTGGCCTGAAGAAAGAGTTATGGTAAAACATCTAAAACCCTCAAGTCTGGCCATGTGAACACATGAAGGTAGATATTAGAGAACTGATATCTAATGGAATTACACAACCACACTATGTAATCCATGTTGTTCTTTGCTTTACTGATGTCTGGTAATTGTTGGATAAAATAAGGATTAGGGAGTTTTTAATTTGGAGGAGGTCCACAATATTTTCACTGTCATATTCACTCTATAGCTGAGCCCTCTTTGTTGCCAAAATCATTGCAAAAACTTGAATTGGAAAACAGAAATTTTTGAATACACATTCAGGAATATAAAGTCCCATATAAAGGAATGTACAATAAGAAAATGTAAAAAAAATTCACTCAATTAAAGGTCTGTAGTGAAAACACTAGAATTTGGGAAAAAGAGAAAACCTAAGAAATTGAATCATATGTTACAGGAATGGTTCACTGAATAAAATTATTATCCAGAAGAATCTCCTCCACACCACATTCCTAGAACATTTCTACCCATGCCAAGCCCCTGACTAACTTTCTCCATTCAGAACATGTAACCACTAATGAAGCAAATGAGGTCTCTAGCTGTAGAAAGATGTAGTACATAAAGGTTTCTCTGTGTCACAGGAGACACTCCTGTAAAAGGCACCCTTGAATCTGGTCAATGTAAGGAAAGCTTTTCAGCAGGTAGGCCATGGCAGTTCTCAATGACATCATCATTAGGCCCTCCCTGAAAAATCTCTTGCGTCCTAGAGAGCCCTAGCTTCTTCTGTGATGTCACAAGTGTTGTCATGTCTTCAACTGCACCTCGTATATTCCTTCAGTACCTCTAGGGTTTACAATTACCCTTCTATTCAAGGTAAACAGCTATTTGGGAGGGAGAACAAAGAGGATGAAGATATCAGAGATGGGGAACAGGAACTTGGCCTTCTATCTTCATATAAAAAAGGAAGAAATACATGGTCCTTGGTAATACTCAGTTATTCCTGGGTAGAGTTGAGTGGTTCCACTGAGGTGACAGCCTTTATCTGAGCCTTCCACATACGGGAATTGGGAGGTGTCATACTTTCGAAGCATCTGCACTTTCCTCATTTTAATGGTTCCTGAAATTCAGAGACTTTAAATCATTAATTTCTTCATTCCAAAAAGCACGGTTTGGAATGGGCACAGTTGTTTACCTGAGAGCTCTTGGCTTTTATTATTTTTGCCCTGAAGAAAAAGGTGCTAAGGAAGAAGCCAAAGGCAAGTATTGTGTCCTCATCTCAGTGTAAACACCTCCATGCTTTGGATATCTATTGTGCAATTTGTGTCTGACACTGACATCTGGGAGAGAGAAGTGCTTCTAGTTGAGACTTCATCATCTTAGTATTTCCACTAGTATTACTCTGATTACCATTCCCTGACAGTGAGCCTTTAGATTTCTGAGTCAATATGTGTAATTAGCTGACAGATTTCTTTTCTTAATTTTCTTTTCTTTTTTTTAATTTTTAGCAAATTTTATTATTTTTTTAATTGGATATTTCTATATTTGCATTTCAACTTTTATTTTCTTTCCCAGGTCCCTGTCCATAAGAGACCTAACTAGTGCCCCTTCCCTTCTTCTATTACATCGCTTAGTGCACCTTGATATTCCCTTGAACTGAGAGTTAAACCTAGGTTGGACCAGGAAATTCTCCTTCCATTGGTTCCCAACAAGGCCATCCTCTGCTATATATGCAGTTGGAGCCATAGGTCTGTCCATGTACAGTCTTTGAATGTTGGTCTGGTGTCAGAAAGCTCTTGTTCAATTGCATTGTTGTTCTTATAGGGTTGAAATCTCCTTCAGCTCTTGTAATCCTTTCTCAAACTATACCAAGAATATGTCCGTTTTCAGTTCATTCTGTGCCACAAGCATTCACTTCTGTATTTGACAGATTCCAACTGTTTCTCTCAAGAAAGATCTATATCTGGTTACTTGCATGCACTTCTTAGCTTCTTCAATCTTATCTGGTTTGTGATATGTATATATATATATATATATATATATATATAATATTATAATATATATACATATATATACATATATATATGCATATATATATATATATATATAAATGTATATTTTCCATGAGGATGTAATGCTCAGAATGGGATCCTTCAGTTTCTCCTCTAATTTCATAGATATTTTTGTTCCCCTTTTTAAAAAAGAGTGAAGCAAGCACATTTTGAGAGTCCTTCTTGGGCTTCCAGTGGTCTGTAGTCTGCATCTTCGGTAATTTGAGCTTTTGCGGCAATATCTATTTTTGGTGATTTCATACCATGTGTGTGTTTCTGTGGTTGTTACCTCAGTTAGTATTACATTTTCTATTTCAATCCATTTGTCTATGAATTTCTTGAAATCTTTGCTTTTAATAGCTGAATAGTACACCATTGTGTAGAAATACTATATTTTCTGTATCCATTCCTATGATTTGTGCAGTTAGGGTTCCTTCTAGCTCCTGGTATCATGAATAAGGCTGCTATGAACATAGTTGAACATGTCTTTTTTGTTTGTTGGAGCATCCTTTGGTTATATGCCCAGCATAGGTATATCTGGGTCCTCAGGTAGTGAAATTTCCAATTTTTTGAGGAATCTCCAGACTCATTTCCAGAATGGTTGAATCAATTTGTAATCCCACCAATGAAGGATCATTCCTCCTCTTGACATCTTTATCAATATCTGCTGTCTCCTGAGTTTTTTACTTCAGACATTCTTACATGTGTGAGGTGGAATCTCAGGGTTGTTTTCATTTACATTTCCTTGATGACTAAGTACTTTGAACATTTCTTTAGATGCTTCTCAGATATTTGATTTTCCTCGGTTGAGAAATCTTTGTTTAATTCTGGAACATAATTTTAATAGGGTTATTTGTCTCTCAGAAGTCTAACTTATGAGTTCTTTGTATATATTGGTAATAGCCCTCCATCAGATGGAGGATTGGTATAGACCTTTTCCAAATCTGTTCCTTGCTGTTTTGTCCTAACAGTGTCCTTTGGAAGGCAGTTTCCTACTACAGTGAAGAACTGTCAGTTAGTAACTAGAACACGGAGTGGCTCCTTCCTGACTTCCTGACAGTAATTGGGAAAACTAAACAACCATGTTATACTCCCTACAAGCATCCCTATCTATAGTAGTGGGTCTAGAGAGACTTATCTGTGATTGTGGGCATCAGTCAAAGAAATGTAGGCTGGGGGAGATTGCAGTTTTCATCCTGACTTCTTTAACTACAGGCTATGGTGTTGTGAAGCCAAGATATACCATGTGCAGCTGTGAATAGGCCTGAGAAGGCTAACCTCTTGGATTTCTGAAGCATTGCTAAGGGATCCAGAGGAAATCAGCACCCCCTGCACAACAGAACTCTGGGAATGCTGACACTCTTGCTTCATCTCTATATGAAGCTAATTAAAAACATCACCTCTCAGGAATGTTCTTGAATATCCTTCAGTGTGCTAGCATTGGACTGCAATGAAATACTATGCAGGAGAGGTGGGAAACACCTGAAGTCTTCCATTCAGGATCAGAGAGATGAGCTGTATTCACATTCAATTGACTGTGTGCGTTCCTGATCTTTTGCTTTGATCATGGAGATCTATTGTATCATACTTCATTGTTCATGTGTCCAAGTTGTGGGGGAAGCATGACAAACAATTATTTCCCATTTTCTAACTCTTCATTTTAGGGTAATAGATTTTAGTGAAACCCTTCACATTTTATATTGTAAACCAACTGACCAACCTTTTCTTCAATAAACTCTTCTCTAATATCCGTACACCGTGTGTGTGTGTGTGTGTGTGTGTGTGTGTGTTTGTCTACTTATATTGTTAATTTTTATGCAAGTTTACAGAAATCTTGTCACTGAAAGAGTCTATGTAAGAAATTTAGAAACTGTGGATGAGGAAGCATCCAAATATTCTCCCAAACATGACCTTCTAGAAATAGTAGCATAATCTACAATAAAATAATACACTTGAAAGTAAAACTTGGAGGAAATGCCCTGGCATGGCTACATTATCACTGTTAACTGTTACATATTTCTCTGGCTTCTTTGGCCAGACATGAAGGCTCTGAAGCAAAGGTGCATCCTGTTGATCTGTGAATAACCTGTAGCAGACTATCAATTGGTCATATGAATCATATGAAAGGAGTGACAAGAGAGTATCAGGCCATTGTGACACTGCTCTACCAATGGAAACGTCGAAGGGTTGACAATCACAGAATGAGGTCTCATGTTTGAACTTTGACACCCAGCTTGGCAAAGTGTAATCTGTCAGTTCACTTCCTGAGTACCATCCACAAGCCAAGGGTAGGCTCAGATGATGGACCGTTGAAAATAGCTGCTATTCATTTTGAGCTACTTTTCAGGATAAGTGGAAGACCATTCATCCTCTTGTGATATGGGAGATCAGAGTAATGAGAGGGGACAGAGGGGACAAATCTGTGTTTTTTTTTTGGACCACCATAACTACATTTTCCAAGCTAAGGATTTGCTCAAGGAAGTCTAGTGTCTCACATTGGTATAGACCAATTTTGTATGATCTCAATAGCAGAACTGGCTCCAGGTTTCTTTCTTAGTTACTGGGATTTACAGGCAGTCATTTATACTTTGTTTTCTAGATTGACAAATTATTTTCTGGCTTCTTATACAAAAGGCATAGTATTCTCTCTCTCTCTCTCTCTCTCTCTCTCTCTCTCTCTCTCTCTCTCTCTGTATGTATGTGTCTTTGTCTCTTTGTCTCAACTCTCTTTCTCTGTCTGCCTCTCTGTCCTATTTTTCAGCTTTCCTACAACAGTCTTTACTAATGATAACATATTTCATGTCATTTTATGCACTTGCTTCTCTCATAAACCCTAGTGTGTTCTGAACTTGCTGTCCACTGGAGAACCACAATTGAAAATAGAATTTATGTCCAAATCTACTAGACTAGAACTTTAACAACTGAGAAGAAGTAGAATATTCAACAACTCACAACAAGCCTAGGGGCCAAGGATCATGTATGGAAGGAATATTGTCAGAGATCCAAGAAATGCATGCCAGGCTGACCATGGACTGTCTTCTTACAGGGACGGCAAGCATCAGGAGAAAGGTAACATGGGGTTTTAATAAACATGCATCCTGTAATAATACCTAGTCTCCTCCCTTACTTTACCCTTCCCTGTCTGTGTTTTCCTAATGGATGTTGTACATAAATGTAGTAGTGACTGCCTTTCAGGAGTACAGAAGTTGTCACATGTGGCACCCAAATGAAGAATTTGACTTTTCTTCCCTGGCTGAAACTCCATACCAATGATCTACATACAACATCTTTTTCCCAATGATTCCTGCTTTGTTTTGTGTTTGTGAGTGTGTGTGTGTGTTTTTTTTTGCGTGTGTCTTTCTGTCTTTCTTTCTGTCTTTCTGCCTTTATCTCTGTCTGTTTCTTCCCCATGATACCTCTCTGTACTTCAGTTTGACAACTTAATTGCTCATTCCAAGATTGACCCATCAAGCTTTCTCTGAGTGTTTGCTTTTGATGACTCAAATTACACCTGTCTTAATCAATGCACCTATAGCCAGAACTGTGTACCACTGATCTCATCACAACCAGCCTCATGGCTAAAATAAGTAGTTTTCGAGGCTCTGAAGGAAGTTTTAACAGAATGTATGTTTTCTGTATTTTTTACCCCCTATCCAATCTGTTGTAGTCTGTGGATCTTCCCCAAGTCTTTGCTTAATTGTATTTATCTATGTACATGGCCTACTGGGAAGCCATCAACACAAACTACCAATATTACTTAGCAGGAGGAGTAGATGAAGAATTTGGATACATTACTCATTGAGCTACAGAAGATGTCCCCTGAGATGGATTAACTGTGTTGAATCATCGAATCACTGACAAACAGTCTGAACTATGTTTTCAGTTTACTTTCTTCTTTGTCATTTTGAGTGTGCTACCGAAGGTGAGGGCAAAAATTTGTGGGCTATGTTTGAAAATTGAGTCTTCTCTCTTCATGCATGAACGTGGTAAAAAATACAATAGATCAGTGATATCTCTGGGTAAGAAGGACAGTGATAGAAAGTCTTCCCTTGTGTCTCAGGCAAAAATCCTTGAAAGGGCAACTTGGCTTGTTTATTTGGATAAGATCTAGTTAATGGGTAGTTTTGTGCTGTTGAAGGGGACTCTCATCTGGATACTCTAATGTATGCTGGAAATTCCACGATATTCTCTGTGATGTCTCTAGTGTAATGGAAACAGAAACTGCCCTTCTGGCATTTAGTAAGTACTCATTGGTTTACCCACAAAAATGTTTTTCAGGATGATCAAGCTATTTACAGAGAAAACAGAGAGCATGGAGAGGCAAAAGAGAGAGGAAGAATAAATTAAGATACTTTCTTGTTATAGAAGAGAACACATAAATTATCTGGTGGGAAAGGGAGAGGGAGAGCAGTGGACTGGTTCTTAGGAGCTTCCTAGAGGAGGTGTTCTTGCCTCAGGCCTTCTAGGAGTAGGACTTATGACCTGAAGTCTCTGGATTCCTAAAGAAGAGACCCAGAGTCAGGAATACCTGATGGATTTTTGGCAGAGAGCCAGGAATTGTCAATCATGCAGCTGGTCTACTATGAGTTCCTTAATTTCATTCTAAATGAGGAAGAATACCAATAAGATCAACAGGGATAAAAGCTTTGACTCTCAGGGTACAGTATTGAATTTTATCTTCAGAGGATTTCTGGACATGCCTTTGGAATATTATGACAAGGGCTACTTCTCTGGACATGCATCAAGGTCTCTGACTCTTTTCTTTAACATGCATGATTAAGTCTTGGTGGTTCTAAACACTATGGACTCCAGGACTTACCTGCATCCCATCAGATAAGAACTTAAAATGTCCTCAATTTCTTCATGTCTTGGACTGATTTTGTTGTTAGGTGCCAGGGGGACTACAGAAAGGAGTGAGTCATATGTCTATCGATCATGGTTGGGAGAAAGAAAATAGCTAGTAGGCCAGCTTGAAGAGAGCTTTCCTCCTCCTTCAGCACTTCAAGTGTCTGTAGATTTCCTCTTTCATCAGGCTTCATTGGGGGATTCAGCATATTCTCTCCTTTGTGTGGGCCTTTGCTGTGCATGTTCCCTGTATTTATCTACACGATCTGCAGGAAAGCCATCTTTCCAAACTTCCACCATCAATGAGCAAGTACAACAGATTAAGAAGATGGAGAAATTGACTATTGAGCTCCAAAAGATGAACTGTGAGTTGGAAAACTCTCATGTATACTGAACAAATGCACGAACAGCATTAGGATTTAAGTTAGTCATTATACCCACTTCTTTGTATACAGTTCTGACCCCTCTGTGTTAACCTCAGTTTTCTCACACAACAGGAAAATTCAACTGTAATGTCCTCATGTACAAACTAATTTTATTATGTGGCTCTCAGAGCCAGGACATGAAGAAAGGATAGGAGTGTGATAAGAAGCTATTTAATTTCTCATAAAAGCAGAAGCTGTGTTTTGAATAACAGCCTAGGAATATGGCAAGTAATGTGTGAGCTCTCATCATGGATTTTAATAGACATGGAACACATTTTCTGTCCTCAGAGGAATACAAAAAGCTGGTCAGCTAAAGAAGCACAGTACTTAAACTTAGATAAGTAAACTTTTATTTATTTCTTTTTAAAAATTTTTATTATTTGATTTTTGATTATTCTGTAACTTTCAGACACAACAGAAGTGGGCATCAGATGCCGTTATACATTGTTGTATGCCACGATGTTTTTGCTGGAAATTAAACTCTGACCTATGGAAAGCAGTCAGTTCTAATAAATGCTGAATCATCTTACCAGCCTAAATTACTTTTGATGGTGATGGTGATTTTATTGATGATGCTGATGTTATTGATGATGATGATGGTGATGGTGATGGTGATGATGATGATGATGATGATGATGATTAATATTATTATTATACTGCAACTCTAAATAGATCAAAACTTACCCTCCTCCCATGCTCTTCCCCCTATCCTGTCTCAAGAAGAACCTACAATAAGGAAGACACTATCAGAGCTGCCCATCCCCCAGCACTAAAGAAAGAAAAGATTTTCTTTGACTTGGTTATGGAGATTTTCTTGTTGACTGGGCTCATAACTTCAGACCTGAAGTCAGGTAAACTATGGAAATGGGAGCTCTTTTGGAGGAATCTGTTTATCTTGGAGTAACTGAGAAATAATGAGTAAGCATAAGATGTTGGTCCACCACCTTATCACTTCCTGAGAATAAAGTCTCCTGAGAACTGGGTAAGCAGGGTAAGTACGCATGGTTAACAAGTCAATCCAGGTGGGTAAACGTTTGTCCAATAGGTATACAGGGGGAGCATTTCATTGACTAAACTCAATGTATCTCCTGTCCACTATGTCTAATCCCAAGAAAGGAAAGTATTGTTGATTTTGTCTATCCTGTGGCCCAGCAAGTGTTTTTCACATTCTGTGTGCAGTTTCTTCACTGATATGAACTTTGTGAGAATGGAGGGAGTCAAGGAAAGACACAGACAACAACATTCTACATTCTAGAATGTCTAGGCCTTCTCATACTTTCTTGTAGCTGTGAATTCACCAGGGAGGAAAATTACAACCACCCTCTGGTCATGCTGCATAAAAATTAGCATGAGATAGAAAAACGACTTAAAAATGAGTCAGATCTCTGACACATAGCAAGAAGTGGTCCCGGACAGTGTCACAAATAACATGAAGGTTATTTTGTTGATCAAGAGTTACTCTCCTGGAGTCCTCAAATGTTCATATGTGCTTGGAAATCTGTCATGGAAGATTGTATTGATATCATACTCTAATCCAGAGAGACCATACCCAAAAGTATATTATTTGTTCTGCAGTACTGAGTTAAAATTAATTCACTTCACACATTTGTATGTGAGGCTGAAATTAATGTTCTACATAGATAAAAGCATTATCTCAATACTTGTCTTAGTAATTTGTTTTGTTTTGGTTTGGATTGTTTTATTTTTTTTTTTAATTTGGAAAACGACTGAGTATTCTTCAGTTCCACAACTGAACTGTAGTGACTGTCATAACGTTAGACGGTATACATAGAGGACATCTGAGTAGTAGCTGACATTTTTAGTCGGCACGTCTCCCCATGGATATATTTGGGCCTGAATAAGCATGCATAGACTTATTTCAGTTACGGGATTCATGTAGTATTCAAAACATTACAGAATCCGTCTGCTGTAAATATTTTCTTTTACACAGGTGAAGGAAGGTGTATCAAAGGCTGTGTATCAAGGGTTGTAGATATGACACCATCAATAGAAGATAATATATCAAAAAGAATTCTGTAGGGCTACACAGATTGATCTAAGTATCCCCACCCAATTCTAAGCCAGGATGGAGAGAAAACACTTCATGGAGAAACTTAAAATAATCTGATGCTATGGTATGTGGACTGTTAATAGACAAAGAAAAATTTAAAAATCATCCGGAGGAATGCAAACTTCTAAAGCAACTTTAGAAATCAGTATGATGTTTCTTCATGAATGTAGAAATGGATACACCTAAAGATATACCTCGAGGACATATATCTAAATGTTGATTTATTCTAGTATAGAGACACTTGATAATTTGGAAATATTCAAGTTGTTCTTTAACTTATGAATGCATAAGGAAAATATAGTGCATTGACAGACTGGAAGAGGAATGCATGTAATTTTCCGGACAGTGACTGGATCTTGTGAAAGTCATCATTGATGACTTAACCCAGATCAAAAAGGAAAATGGGATACTTATTCACTTGAACCATAATGTTAATTCAGAAGACTCTGTATCTGTGTGATCAGTTTAGTGCCCGCTGTCCTCATTTTGGGAAGTACCAGTGTACTTATGTATTGCTGAGGGACACTGTAAGGAACACGAATATCAAATGTGAAGAGAGAGAAGAGGACGACAATGGAGGGAATATAGAGATGTACAACTAAAAGTGCGAGAAATTTGAGTCAGAGAATGGAAACCAAATTGAGTAGAAATACTTTTTTTTTACATTTTTATCAAGGTTAATAACAATTTATTATAGGTACAGGGACAGAGAATAAAATATTGATTGGTTTTATTTATGTAAATTTTCAATAATAAGTACATCTCAAAAATTATGGATTTCAGCTTTCAGTAAACCTGTAGTACAGATAATGACTGTACAGTCCTTAAGGAGTGAGATGTGAATGTCTCTGTTGGAAACATATATGTATTACATTTCAAATGTCATTTCCCCAATTTGTCTTTCTTTATTAAATCACCCAAGCCATTCTGATCCTCTCTGTTTCTAAGATGGTACTCCCCCATCTAATTGCCCACTTCCACTTTAGTCCTCTACCATCCCCCTTCTCTGGGATATGACGTCGCCACAGGACCAATTGACTCCCTTCCCAGATATATGGGAGATGAGGCAGTTGATCTATGTAGTAGAAGCCATGGACTGACCCAAGTATGCACTTGTCTGTGGTAAATTTCCTGAACCTCTGAAGGGTAAACTTAATTGATAGTGTTGTTCTTCATATTGGGCTCCAATCCCCTTCAGATCCTTCAGACAATCCCCTAACCATTCTTTTCTGGCTCTCAGTTTCTGTCAAATGGTTATCTGTATGTGAATCTGTCACTGTCAGTTGATGGCAGAGCCCTCAGAGGACAGACATATTAGATTCTTATCTGCAAGCACATCTTGATATCAGGAATAGTCTGAGGATTTGGAGTCTGTGGATGAAATTGTTTTTCTGGTTGGTTGGTCTCTGGATTGCCTTTCCTTCAGGCTCTGCCTCTTTTTTTGTCTTTGCAATTTTTTTTGGACTTTGAACATTTATAGGTTAAAGATTTTGAACTGTGTGGGCATCACCTGGTCTTCACAGGTGGGCATGTCTAGCGACCGGAGTCAGACTCTTGTGGTTCTATCTCTTTGCTGCTTATTATTTCAACTACCATCATCCCAATAAATTTATGGGACCCTCTTGCATTCCTGGCATCTGTGACTTTCCTGGCAATACCCAAGTTCACCACCCACCACTAATGCTTATTGTTGTTTATTCCAATTTTCCTCCAGATTTCTCTCTTTTCTCTTTATATTGTTTCTACTCCCCCTATTTTGTCCATCCTTCTCTACTTCTAGCAAGGTCCCTCCATCCTTCTGTCTTCCATTACCATTTTGTTCTCACTTCTTAGTGGGTTGCAAGAATCCACAGTTTGGCCTTCTAACATTTTGCCCTCCATGTGATAAATGATTTGTGTATTGGGTATACTGATCTTTGGGGCTAACATCTACTTCTCACTAAGTACATCCCATGTTATGTCCATTTCGATCTCTGTTACTTCACTAATTTCCAGGTCCATCCCTTTGCTTAAAAATTTCTTGGTTTCCTCATTTTTAATACCCGAGTAGTATTTCATTCTTTAAATATAGCACACCTTCTGTATTTATTCCTCAATTGATTTGAACATATATCACGATTTTTTCCAGTATTTGACTAAAAAAAGTAAGGCTGTCCTGAACATGTTCAACCACATGTGACTGTTATATGTGGATCATGTTTGAGTATTTGCATTGAAGTGAGTGGTAAGGCCGGGTTTTCAGGCAATGCTATTTGCAATATTCTCAGAACCTTCACACTGACATCCAAAGTGGCTGTATAGATACCAATCCCACCAGAAGTGGAGGAGTGTTCCACTTTCTCTACATCCTAGCCTACTCTGCTACTGCATTAGTTTTTTGTCTTAGTCACACTGGTGTCATGTAGACTCTCAAGTTCATTTCTCTTTGCATTTTTCTGATAACTAAGGATGTTGAACATTTTATGATGTGTTTCTCAACTATTGAGATACATTCAGTTGAGAATACTAGGTTAGCTCTCTAACCCATTTTAAGAGTTGGGTTACTTGGTTATGTGGGAGTTTACCTTTCTGAATTATTTCTACATTTTTTATTATGCCACACTACCAGATATAGTGTTGGTTAAAGTCTTTTCCAAATATGTAGATCTGGTTTGTCCTATTGGCAGTGTACTTTGCTTTAAAGAAAGTGTTCAGATTGATGAGATTTCATATATTGACTGCTGATCTTAGAGCTTGAACCATTGGTATTTTTTCTGAATTTTTTTCTCCTGTGCAAATGTGTTTTAGGCACTTTCTGACACTTTGCCTTCTGTTGGTTTCTGCATATATTGTTTTATATAGATTTCTTTGATGCACTTGGACGTAAACTTTTAAGAAAGAGATAGAAATGGATCAATTGGAACTCAGGTATATACAGAACAACAGCTAGGGTAGCATCATTTCTTAAAATGCTTTCTGTTATGTTCAACATACTTAGTCATCAGGTAAATGCAAATCAAAACAACTCTGAGATTCCACCTTACATTAGTTAGAATGGCTAAGATAAAAACTCAGGTGATAGCAGATGCAGGAGAGGATGTGGAGAAAGAGGAACATTCCTCCATTGTTGTTGGGATTGCAAACTGGTACAACCTCTCTGTAAATCTGTCCTGAGTTTCCTCAACAATTGGACATTGCAGTGACTGAGGACCAAGCTATAACTCCCCTGGGCATATACCCAAAATGCTCCAACATACAACAAACAATCATGTTACACTATGTTCATATCAGTCTTATTCATAATATTCAGAAGGTGGAAAGAACCCAGATGCCCTTCACCAGAGGAATGAATACAGAAAATGACATATATTTTCAGAACGCACTACTACTCAGCTATTAAAAACAATGAGTGCATGTAATTCATAGTCAAATGGATGGACCTAGAAAATATCATCCTGAGTGAGGTTTCCCAATCACAGAAAAACACACAAGGCATGCACTCATTGATAGGTCGATATTACTCCAAATCCTCAAATTACCTGGCATACAATGCACAGACCAAATGAAACTCAAAGAGGTCCAAAATGGAGATGATTCACTCCTTCCTTAAAAGGGTAACTAAAATATCCATAATAGGTGTAGGGCGGCATTGTTTTAGGAGACTGAAGGAATGGCCATTCAGAGTCTGCTGGACATGTGCTGTATATATATATATATATATATATATATATATATATATATATATATTTATATATCTGTCAAAACTTGATAAAGTTGATGAAGCTAAGAAGTGCATGCTGGCAGGTACTGTTTATAGATCTCTCCTTAGAGACACAACCAGAGCATGTGAAACACAGAGATGAATGTCAGCAGCAAATCACTGACCTAAGCATAGGACCCCCTTGGAGGAATTAAAGGAAGGACTGAAGGAGCTAAGGGACTTGCAACCTCAAAGAAAAAAAAAAACTGCCAGGTAACCAGATATTCCAGGTACTAAACCACAACCCAAAGACTATACATGATCTGATCTGGGGCTCCAACTGCATATGTAGTCTTTTGGGGCACCATTGTGAAGCCCTTAGTCCTATTAAGGTTGACCCTTCATGTAGGGGAAAGTACAGATGGGTGATTTAAGGAAGGGAATGGATGTGGAGAGTACAACCATATTATAGAAGGGGAGGGGGAGAGGATAAGGCTGATGGCCTGGAACCACAGAAAAGGAATAAAATTTGAAGTGTATATAGTAAATACCCAATTTAATAAAAATCCACTATACCCCCGTTTAGAGATTGGATATGTCAGAGATGAAAAGGGTTATCTTCGGTTCCTTATTGAATTTTATTTAATTAAATAAATGTACTTAAAAAGAAATATTAAATAATATAGTTTTCACTCCGTGAATTTCACTATAGAGTCAAGAAATTTTGTTAGTATATATGAGTCATTCATCAAATTTTTCATCCACTAACCTTCAGCATGTTCAAATTAACAACATCAATATTGAAACCTGTACCAACTTTAACTTTATTTCCTTTTCTGCCCTATAACTATTTGTTGCCATTTTTCTAGTATTTACCATGGATTTGTTAATAAACATATTTATGTAGTCCACTCAGAATCACTTGTAAATATTTTTCAACAACTTTCACTCTATATAAAAGTTCAGGTCTTTTACATTTTTTGTTTACAATTGCATGACGCACTTCCCTGCATGAGGTCTTCTACAAGCTCTGCTTTCTCTTCCAGAAGTGTTCTTCCTATTCTTCCTGTCACATGAAGCTATCTTCCACTCCACCCCATTCTACCAGACCTCTCCACTCCCTGGGGTCTCAAGTCTCTTGACAGTTAAGTGCATCTTCACTTGTTGTGTCCAGAACGAGCACCCCAGTTTTAGGGGCTTCATATTAGCTGGTGCATGATGCCGCATTGGTGGCTCAGTGTCTGAAAAATCACTGAGGTCCAGGTTAGTTAATACTGCTGGTCCTCCTACAGGGCTGCTCCCCTACTCAGTTTCGTCCAGTTTTTCCCTAGTTTGACCACAGGGCTTAGCAGCTTCTCTTCAATGTCTGAGTGTAATTGTCTGCATGTGACTCTTTCAGCTGCTTGTTGGGTCTTTCAGAAGGCAGTCATGACAGGTCCGTTGTAGGAATATTGCAAAGCATGAGTAATAGTGTCAGGCCTTAGGGGCCTCTACTTAATCTGTTTCCCACATATGGCCGGTCACTGGAATTTCTTTTATTCATGCTCTTCTCTGGTTTTGTCCCTGAAGTTCTTTCAGAGAGGAAGAAATATGGGTCAGAGTTTTGATTTGTGGATGGCAACCTTATCCCTCACTTGATGCTCTCTCTTCCTCATGGAGGTAGTCTCTACAAGTTCCCTCTCACCACTCCTGGACATTTCACTGAGTCCTGATAGTCTGTTACCTCTCAGGTCTCTGGAATTATCTAGAGATACCACCCACCCCCAACCTTTTAGTTCCTGAAGTTGCCTTTTTCCATTCATTCTGCTGGCACTCAAGGCTTCAGTCCTACTCCCCATCCATACCTGACCATGTTCTCCTCTTTCCCTTACTGTCTCCTTTCTCACCCAGGTCCCTCACTCTTCTATCCTGGGGTTTATTTCTTCTCCCTCTCATGTGGGATTGAGATTTGTCACTTTGGCTCTTCAGCTTGTTAAACTTTTATTTTTCCTGTTATAAAAATTGGATATTTTTGTTTAATTTCAAATATTATTCACTTTCCCAGTTTTCCAGTCATAAGACTCCTATCCCTTCCCCCACCAGTTCCTTTATAAAGGTGTTCCCCCTCACCAACTACTCCCTTTCCCAGCATCCCCTGACATTCCCCTACACTGGGGGTCCAGCTTTGGTAGGCCTAATTGCTTCTCTGCCCATTGATGTCCAAACAGGCCATTCTCTGCTACATATGCAGTTGGAGCCATAGAACTGTCCATGTACAGTGTTTGAATATTAGTTTAGTATCAGAAAGCTATAGGTCATTGTCATTGTGTTCCTATGGGCTTGAAAGCCCATTCAGCCCAGGTAATTCTTTCTCCAAATTTACTAACAAGAGGTCCGTTTGCATTCCAATGGTTTGCCAATAACCTTCACTTCTGTAATTGGCATGCTCTACCTGGGTTTCTCAGGAAAGATCTATATCCTTTTCCTGGCAGCATCCACTTCTTAGCGTCATCAATTTCATGTAGTTTTGTGGCAGATCTATCTATCTATCTATCTATCTATCTATCTATCTATCTATCTATCTATCTCTATCTCAATTTCCAATTTCTATATCTTTATCTATATCTTTATCTATCTTTATCTACATCTATATCTATATCTATATCTTTATCTATATCTATATATGTATATATGGTTATGTGGAATTTTTTAGGATGGATTCTGTGCAAATAGGTAAAAATGTAGAATCAGCAAAGGCCAATGCCAATGAGACTCCCTCCTGTTATTATGAACCTATTAAAGGTGAGGATTCTCTGGACATCAAGCCATTTCTCTTCCTGCTCATCCCCCTGAGTCTTGTGTTTGGCCTGAAGAAAGAATCATGGTAAAACCTCCAAAATCTTTAAGTCTGGCCCTTTGAACATAGGAAGGTAAATATTATAGAACTGATATCTAATGATACTAGAGACCTGCATTCTATAGTCCATGATGTTTTTTGCTTTACTGATGTCTCATAAATTTTGGGTAAAATAAGGATTTAAGAGTTTATCATTTGAATTAGGTATACAATATTTACACTGTTATATTCACTCTATTGCTTATTCATTTCAAAAAATGGAATTGCAAAACAGAATTTTTGAGTACATATTCAGGAAAAAAAATATATATATATATATATATAGTCTCCTATAAAGGAAAGGACAATGCAAAAATGAAATACTATTCAATCAATTAAAGGTCTGTAGGGAGAACACTGGACTTTTGGAAAGAGAGAAAACCTAGGAAACTGAAGTGTATGTCACAGGAATGGACCAGGGAATAGAATTATTATCCAGAATAAACTCCTCCTCCCCATGTTCCTAGATCTTTTCTACCCATGGCAAGTGCCTGAATAACTTTCTCCATTCAGAGCATGAAACCACTAATGAAGCAAGAAGAAGTCTCTAGCTTTAGAGTGATGGAGTATGTAAAGTTTTCCCCTGTGTCACAGGAGACACTCCTGGAAAAGGCACTCTCAAAACTGGCCAATGTAAGGAAAGCTTTTAAGCAAGTAGGCCAAGGCAGTTCTCAGAGACATCATCATTAGTCCTTCCTGAAAATCTCTTTTAACCTGGAGATCCCTATCTTCTGTGATGTCACAAGTGTTGTCCTGACAGCAACTGCCTCTCAGATATTCCTTCAGAACCGCTAGGGTTTATTAATTGGTCTCTACTTCAGAGTAAACATCAATTTGGGAGGGTGAACAAAGAGGATGAAGAGATCAGAAATGGGGAGAATGAAGTAAGCTGGCCTTCTGTCTTGGTATAAAAAAAGGAAGAAATACCTGGTCCTTGGTACAGCTCAGTGAGTACTTGGTAGGGATTTAGTGGGATTGCTAAAGGATAGCATTGAACTGAGCCTCCCACCTATGGGAATCAGGAACTTGGAGTCTCTCAGAAGCATCTAGACTTCCCTGTTCTTACGGTTTCTGGAAATCAGAGAGTTTATATCATTAATTTCTTTATTCCAAAGCCAAATGTTGGGTTATTTTTTTGAGAGCTCATGGCCGTTACACTTTTTGAGAAGAATAGAACGGTCCTAAGGAAAAAGGGAGAGACCAGTATTGTGTCCATAGCTCAGAGTAAACTCTGCCATATTTTGGGTATCTATAGTACAGTCTGGGAAGCAGCAGTATTATTAGTTGTGACTTCATCATTTCAGTCTTTCAACTAATATTTCCACTGACTAACACTTTACTTTTCTGAGTCAATAGGTATGATTAGCTGTCAGTTTCTCTTCTTTCATTTCTTTCATTTTTTATGTTTTAGCAATTTTTATTGCTTTTTTAACTTGACGTTTCTATATTTACCTTTAATGTTATTTCATTTCCCATTTTATTACCATAGGATTCCTAACCGTATCCTTCTCCTTCTTCTCTAACCCCCCTGACTGTGCCTTCACATTCCCTTGAACTGGGAGACAAACCTAGAGAGGAACAATATCGTCTTCTTCCATTTGTGATGAACAAGGTTATCCTGTGCTACATGCAGTTTTAGCCATAGCTCTGTCAGAGTACATTCATTGAATATTGGTCTAGTACCAGAAAGCATTGACATTATTGTTCTTATGGGATTTAAAGCTCCTTTACCTCTTGAAATTCTTTCTCAAAATCTGCCAACAAGAGGTCTGTTTCAGTTCACTGGTTTGCCACTAGCATTAATTTCTGTAGTTGACATGATCTACCTGTGTCTCTCAGGAAATACCTATATCTGGTTGCTGGCAGAATGCACTTTTTAGCTACAAAAATCTTATCTAGTTTTGGTGGCTGATGTACATATATACTTCTGGTGGCTCCTACACCCATGTGATTAGGTGGAATGGTAACATGGATACTGAGCAACTAGGTCAAGAATGTGGAGTTCAGAAATGACAATGCCAAATAGACTCCCTCAAGTTCTTATGAACCAATTGAAGTTGAGGTTTCACTGCTCCGCAAGCCATTCTTCTTTCTGCTCGTCCTCCAGTATCTTATGTTTGTCCTTCAGAGAGAATCATGGTAAAACATCTGACCTTCAAGTCTAGCAATGGGAACCAGGAAGGTAGATAGTGTAGTACTGATACCAAATAGGACTAGAGAACTGAATTCTATAGTCATTTTGTCCTTTGCTTTGGTGAAAATGGAATTAGAAACAGAATTTTTGAGTACACATACAGGAATATTAATAAAGTCTCATATCACGGAATGTACAATGAGAAAGTGAAATACAATATTCATTCAGTTAAGGTCTGTAGGCAAAATACTGTCCTATGGGAAACAGAGAAAAACTGGGATATTGAACTGTATGTCACAGGAATGAACCTGGGAATAAAATGTTATCTAGAAGAATCTCCTCCACTCTATGTTCCTAAATCTTTTCCAGCCATGCTAAGCACCTGACTAATTTTGTCCATTCAGAGCATGTAACCACTAATGAAGCAAAGAGAAAACTCTAGCTTTAGAGAAACATAATATGTAAATGATTCCACTGTTTCACAGGAGACACTCCTGGAAAGGGCACCCCCAAATCTGGTCAAGGTAAGGAAAGCTGGTTAGCAGGTAGGCCATGGAAGTTCTCAGTGACATCATCATTAGGCCTCTCTGAAAAATTTCTTGTATCTTGGAGAGCCCTAGCTTCTTCTGTGATGTCACAAGTGTTGTCCTGACTGCAACTGCCTTTAAGATATTCCTTCAGTACTTCTAGGATTTACTAATTGGCCTCTAATGCCGAGTAAACAGTCATTTGGGAGGGAGAACACAGAGGATGAAGTGATTAGACATGGGGTGTAGGAAGCTGGCCCTTTGTCTTGGTATGAAAATGAAGAAATTTGTGGTCAATGGGAAAGCTCCTTGAGTCTTGTATAGGGGTTTAGTAGGTTCACTGAAGAGTTATCCTTGATCTGAGTCTTCCACGTATGGGAATCAGGTATTGGGATCCTCTCAGAAACTTCTGGACTTCCCTGCTTATTATTTAACTTGGAAGTCAGATAGTTTATATAATTCATATCTTTATCCCAATAGCCAGGTGTTGGGAAAGGCACTATAATTTTTTCTGAGAGCTCATAGCTTTTACCCTTTTGCCAAGAAGGAAAAGATCCTAAGGAAGAAAGGTAAGACAAGTAATGTGTCCTCAGCACAGAGTAAACTCCTCCATGCATTGGATTCTAATAATGCAGTTTGTGTGTGGTACTGATATCGGAGACGGAGAAGTGCTTATAGATGAGACTTCATCATCTCAGTCTTTCCACAAGTAATACTCTGACTACCATTCCCTGACAGTGACCCCTTAAAATTCTGAGTCAATAGGTGTGGTTGGCTGGTAGATTTCTTTTCTTTTATTACTTTCATTTTTTAATTTTTAATAAATTTTATTGCTTTTTAATTGTATATTTCTAAATTTACATTTAAAATATTATTTACTTTTCCAGTTTCCTGATTATAAGATCCATTACCAGTCTCCTTATTCTTCTCTTATAAACCCCCTTACTGACCCTTGACATTCCCTTGAACTGGGAGTCAACCCTAGGCAGGACCAAGGGTTCTCCTTCCACTGTTGACCAACAAGGCCATCTTCTGCAACACATGCAATCGGTGCCATAGGTCTCTTCATGTACATTCTTTGAATATTGGTCTATTACCAGAAAGCTCTGTTTCATTGGCATTGTTGCTCTTATGGGGTTGAAATCACCTTCACCTCTTCTAATCATTTCTCAAAATCGACCAACAACAAGTTCGATTTCAGTTCACTGTTTGCCACTAGGGTTCATGTTGTGATTTGCCCTGAAGTTATCTGTGTTTGATGCTAATTCCACTACCCCAAGGTCAGCTACATAGTCCTCTACTCAGAACTCAGGTGAATTCACCAGAACCACCTCCCTATTGAATTTGTAAAGTATATGTGAGTGGCAGGAATAGGATAGAAGGACGGTTATCATGGAGGAGAAGGAAGAATGGGCAGGAGAGATATTTGAAGGAAGAGGAAGAGACAAGAGGAGAAAAAGAGAGAAAGGAATGTGACAGAGTGAGAAGCCATGGCAGGTGAATTTAAGATTCTGCTCTGTGTATTTACAGGTCTTTATTAATGTTCCTAAGTGATGGATAGTACCCGACGTTGTATGTTTCAGTGGGCAACTATATCTAATCAACTAAATCAAAGATTATTGTGCTGTGTGTTTTTTATGTGAGGGTTTGAGTATAGGAGAGTGTGTGACGGCATGAAACACTCGGTAGCCGAGAGCAGGGTGGTGTTTCTCCCAAGATATCTAGCAGAGAATTTCAGACTCTTCAGTGCCAGAGTTAGCAGGGTAAAACAAAATTTTACTTTTTTTATTTTATTTTTATATTTTTAAAAGAACACATTCAGTTCTCTGTATAATATGCTCTAGCTGGGTCTCAGGAAATATCTATATCTGGTTCCTGGCAGAAAGCACTTCTTAGCTTCATCAATCTTATCTAGTTTTGGATATATATATATATATATATATATATATATATATATATATATATATATATATATATTCTTCTGCTACTTGGGTAGGGGGAATTTTCACATGGATTCTGTGTAACTAATTCAAGAATATAGATTCCACAAAGAACAATGTCAAATCCCTCCTGTTCTTATGAACATATTGAAGTTGAGGTTTCACTGGACGTCAAGTCATTCCTCTCACTGTTCGTCTTGTATCTTATTATTCCTCAAGAAGGAATCATGGTAAAACATCCACAAACCTCAAGTCTGGCCACGGGAACACAGTGAGGTTGATAATGCAGAACTGATATCAAATGGGACTAGAGAACCATTGAATTCCATAGTCCATGTTGTCCTTTGCTGTACTGATGTCTGGTAATTTTGGGATAAAAATAAGGATTTGGAAGTTTATCATTTCAAATAGGTACACAATATTTACACTGTTATACTCATTCTAAAGCTGGGCCACATTTGTTGCCAAAATCATTACAGAAAATGGAATTGGATAACAGAATTTTTGAGTACACATTAAGCAATATTTATAAAGTCCCATATCGATTAATGTACAATAAGGAAGTGAAATACAATATTCATTCAATTGACGGTCGGTAGGGAAAATACTGGCCTTTGGGAAATAGACAAACCTACAAAATTGTACTGTATTTTTCAGATTGTACCTGGGAATAAAATTAATATCCAGGAAAATTTCCTCCTCTCCATGTTACAAGATCTTTCTACCCATTCCTAGCCTTGACTAACTTTTTCCATTCAAAGCATGTAACCATTAATAAAGCAAAGAAAAGTCTCTAGCTTTAGAGAGATGGAGTACATAAAGGTTTCCACTGAATCTCAGGAGACATACCAGGAAAGGGCACCCTCAAATCTGGTCAATGTAAGGAAAGTTGTTTAGCAAGTAGGCCATGGCAGTTCTCAGTTACATCATCATTAGGCCCTGCCTGAAAATCTCTTGTAACCTGGAGAGCTTTATCTTCTTCTTTAATGTCTCAAGTATTGTCAAGTCTGCATCTGCCTCTCAGATATTCCTTCAGTACCTCTAGGGTTTAGTAATTGACATCTAAGTCTGAGTAAACCGCCATTTGGGAGTTAGAACAGAAGTTGAAGAGATCAGAAATTGGTAGAAGGAAGCTGCCCTTCTGTCTCGGTCTAAAAAATGGAAGAAATATGTGTGTGTGGGAAAGCCCAGTGAGTCCTTGGTAGGTGTTGACTGGTATTGATGGACAGATACCACTGATATGAGCCTCCCACATATGCAATCAGGAACTGGGATCCTCTCAGAAGCATCTGGACTTCTCTGTTCTTATGGTTCCTGGAAATCAGAGTTAATATCATTATTTTTTTTTTATTCCAAAGCCATGTAATGGGAAGGGCACTGTTGTTTTCCTGAGAGCACATGGCCTTTATTCTTTTTGACAAGAAGAAAAAAGGACCTAAGCAAGAAAGGAAGGAAAAGTATTGTGTCCCTTGCTTAGAGTAATCTCCTCCAAGCTTTATATATCCTTTGGGCAGTTTGTGTCTGACACTGATATCTGGGAGGGAGAAGGACTTCTAGTAGAGACCTCACCATCTCACTCTTTCCAATATTATATCATTTATTTCTCATATTTTTTATTTTTTACAAATTTTATTTGTTTTCTTAAACATATAAATTTCTATATTTACATTTAAAATATTATTTCCTGTAAGAGTTTCCACCCATAGGGGCCCTAACGGGTTCCTCTCCACTTCTTCTATAAACCACCTCACTCTCCCTTCACATTTCTTTTAACTGCGAGACAAACCAAGGGAAGACCAAGGCCTTCTACTTCCATTGGTGCCCAACAAGTCTATACTTGCCATATATTCAGTTGATGCAGAGGTCTGTCCAATAACAGTCTTTGAATATTGGTTTAGTGCCAGAAATCACTGGTTTTTGGCATTGTTGTTCTTATGGGGATCAAAGCTCCTTCAGCTCTCGTTATCCTTTCTCAGAATCTACCAATAAGAGGTACATTTCAAGTCATTGCTTTGCCACTAGCATTCACTTCTTTATTTGACATGCTCTAGCTGTGTCTCTCAGGACATATCTATATCTGTTTCCTGGCAGAATACACTTTAGCTTCATCAGTCTTATCTAGTTTTGGTGGCTGATATATATGTATGTATGTATGTATGTATGTATGTATGTATGTATGTATATACTTTTGTTGCCTCCTACAGCTATTTGGTTAGGTGGTTAGGTGGAATGTTTACATGGATTCTGTGCAATGAGATCAAGAATTTAGAATTTACAAATGAAAATATCAAATAGAAATCCCTCCTGTACTTATGAAGGTATTGAAGTTGAGGTTTCACTGTTCCTCAAGCCTTTCTTCTCCCTGCTCATGCTCCTGTTTATTATATTTGGCCTTAAGAAAGAATCATGATAACACATCTAAAACCTTCAAGTGTGGCCACGGGAACACAGGAAGTAGATAGTGTAGTACAGATATCAAATGTGTCTAGAGATCCGAAATGTATAGTCCATGTGGTCATTTGCTTTATTGATGACTGGTAATCTTTGGATAAAATAAGGATTTAGAGTTTATTATTTGAGTAGGTACACAGAATTTACACTGTTATACTCACTCTGTACAACAGCCTATTTCATTGCCAAAATCATTGTGGAAAATGGAATAGAAAAACAGAATTTTTGAGTACACATTCAGGAATATTTATAAAGTCCCCTATCAAGGAATGTACAATAAGAAAGTGAAATACAATATTCATTCACCTAAAGGTATATAGGGAATATACTGGCCTTTACAAAACAGAAAACCTAGAAAATTGAACTGTATATCACAGGAATGGACCTGGGAATAAAAATATTATCCAGAAGAATCTCCTTCACCCAAGTTCCTAAACCATTTCTACCCATGCCAGGAACCTGACTAACTTTCTCCATTCAGAGCATGCAACCACTATTGAACCAAAGAGAAGTCTCTAGCTTTAGAGAGAAGGAGTACATAAAGGTTTCCCATGTGTCACAGGAGAAACTCCTGGAAAAGGCACTCTCAAAACTGGTCAATGTAAGGAAAGCTGTTTAGAGGTAGGCCTTGACAGTTCCAAGTTATATCATCATTAGGCCCTCCATGAAAAATCTCTTGTATCCTGGAGAGTCCTAGCTTCTTGTGATGTTACAAGTGTTGTCATGTCTGCAAATGCCTCTCAGATATTACTTCAGTACCTATAGGGTTAACTAATTGACCTCTAGTTCACAGGAGGCATCAATTTGGAAGTGAGATCAAAGAGGATGAAAGGCTCAGAGTTGGGGAGAATGAAAATGGCCTTCTGTCTTGGTATAAAAATAAGGGAGAAATATTTCGACCCTGGAAATCTCACTGAGTCCTTGGTAGGAGCTGAGTAGTTACGTTGAAGAGATAGAATTGATATGAGCCTTCAACACATAATATAAGGAGCTCTGGGCCTTTCACAAGCATCTGGACATCCAAACTTCTAGTGGTTCCTGTAAGTCAGAGAGTTTATATCATTAATATCTTTATCCCAAAAGTCAAGTGTTTGGAAGGGCACTTGTTCTTCCTTAGAGCTCATGGCTTGTATTTTATTTTTTTTTTGCCCAGAAGAAAAAGGTCCTAAGGAAGAAGTGAAAGACAAGTAATGTGTCCTCAGCTAAGAAAAACTCCTCGATTATTTGGATACCTATAGTGCAGTTTGTGTCTGATACTGGTTTTGGGAGAGAGACGTGTTTCTAATTCATCATATCAGTCTTTCCTCTAGTATTACTCTGACTCCCATTGCCTGATAGTGACCCTTTAGATATCTCAGTCAATGTGTGTGATTAGATGGCAGTTTTCTTATCTTTAACTTATTTTTTTTGATTATTTAGCAATTTTTAGACCAAGGGCATCTCCTTCCACTGGTGCCATACAAGGCCATTCTCTGCTACATATGCAGTTGGAGCCATAGGTCTATCCATGTACAATTGTTGAATATTCGTACAGTACCTCAAACCTCTGCTTGGTTGGCATTTTTTTTTCTTATTGGATTGAAAGCTCTTTCAGCTGTTATAATCCTTTCTCAAAATGTACGGACAAGAGATCTTTTTTCAGTTCACTGGTTTGCCACTACCATTCACTTCTGTATTTGACATGCTCTATCTGTGTCTCTCAAGAAAGAGCTATATCCGTTTCTTCTAATCATGGAAGTCTATGCTTCATCAATTTTATCTAGTTTTGGTGATTGATATATATATATATATATATATATATATATATATATATATATTTACATATATATATTTATATCTATCTATCTATATACATATATATATATATACATATATATATGTATATATATATATGTATATATATATATATATATCCTATAGATATGAGGTTAAGTGGAATTTTAGCATGGATTCTGGGAAATAAAGTCAAGAAAGTAGAATCCACAAATGACAGTGCCAAATAGACTCTCTCCTGTTCTTATTAACCTAATGAAGCTGAGGTTTCACTGGACCTCAAGCCATTCCTCATACTGCACATCCTCATGAATCTTATGTTTGGGCTATAGAAAGTATCATGGTAAAACATCCAAAAACCTCAAGTGTCTTCCTGGGAATACAGGAAGGTAGATATTAGAGAACTGATATCTAATGGGACTACAGAAACACATTCTATAGTTCATGCAGTCCTTTACTTTAATGATGTTTTGTAATTTTTGGATAAAATAAGAATTTTGGAGTTTATCATTTGAAGAAGGTACAAAAGATTTACACTTTAATTGTTGGTAGCCACCCGTACCAGCTGTTGTCTGTTACTACAGGGCACAGCTATTGTCCTCCCGAAGGACGAAGTGCACATACGCAAAGGTTTGTTCACGCCAAGTCTTTGCCCACTCTGGGGCGTTCCAATGAGAATAAGGCATGCAGCCAATCAGGAAGGAACACGTTGCTTTGGGGGATAAAAACTAACACTCGGGGCTGGGGATTTAGCTCAGTGGTAGAGCGCTTACCTAGGAAGCGCAAGGCCCTGGGTTCGATCCCCAGCTCAAAAAAAAAAAAAAGAACCAAAAAACTAACACTTCTCTGGTGCCGCGGCGCCGCTCCTCTTCAAGATGCACAATGCTTTCCTGCACAAGGATCCTTGTGGACACGTGCGTTCTTGCTGGCAAGACAATAGCGCGGACATTTTATATTCACTCTATAGCTGTTCCTTCTTTGTTGCCATAATCATTGCAAAAAGTCAATTGGAAAACAGAATTTTTGAGTACACATTCAGGAATATATATAATGTCCCCTATCAAGGTATGTAGAAAAAATTTATATCAATATTCATTCAACTGAAGGGCTGCAGGAAAAATAGTTGCCTTTGAGAAGCAGAGAAAACTTAGGAAATTTAAGTGTATGACACAGGAATGTATCTAGGAATAAAATCATTATCCAGAAGATTCTCCTCCACTCCATGTTCCTAGATCTTTTGTACCCATGCCAGGACCCTGACTAAATTCTCCATTCAGAACATGTAACCACTAATGAAACAAAGAGAAGTACTTAACTTGAGAGAGATGGAGTATGTAAAGGTTTCCACACAGGAGAAACTCCTTGTAAGGGAACCCTTGAAATTGATCAATGTAAAGAAAGCTGTTCAGCAGGTAGGTCATGGCAGTTCTCAGTGACATCATCATTAGGCCCTGCCTGAAAATTTTTGTATCCTGGAGAGCCCTAGCTTCTTTTGTGATGTTACAAGTGTTGTCCTGACAGCAACTGCCTTTCAAATATTCCTTCAGTACCTCTAGGGTTTACTAACTGGCCTCTAATTCAGAATAAACAGCCGTATTGGAGGTAGAGGAAAGAGGGTAAAGAGAATAGTGATGGGGAGAAGGAAGCTACTTTCCTTTATTTGTATAAAAGAGGAAGAAATACTTGGTCCATTGGAAAACTGAGTGAGACCTGTTTAGGGGTTGAGTGGGTTAGCTGAAGAGTTATTTTTTATTTGAGCCTTCAACATATTGGAATCAGGAACTGAGAGTCTCCCAGAAACAGCTGGACATCCCTGCTTGTTATGGTTCCTTGATGTCAGAAAGTTTATATCATTAATTTCTTTATACCAAAAGCCAGGAGTTGGAAAGGACCCAGTTGTTTTCTGAGAGCTCATGCCTTTTATAATTTTTCCTAGAAGAGAAAGGTCCCAAGGAAGAATGGAACGACATGTATTGTGTCCTCAGCTGTGTAAACTCCTCCATGATTTGGATTCCTATAGTGCAGTTTGTGTCTGACACTGATATCAGGGAGAGAGAAGTGCTTCTATTTGAGACTTCATCATCTCAGTCTTTCCACTAGTATTATTCAGACTATCTTTCCCTGACAGTTACCCTTTAGATTTCTGAGTCAATAGGTTTGATTGGCTGCAGTTAACTTTTCTTTTTTTTTCTCTCCTTTTTTATTCTTAAGCAACTTTTATTGCTTTTTCTAATTGAATATATTTAAATTTACAATTCAAATGTTATTTCCTTTCCCAGGTTCCTTACCATGAGATCCCTAAACAGTCCCACTAACCTACTTCTATAAGCCCCCTTACTGCACCTTGACATTCCCTTGAACTGGGAGGCAAACCTAGGGAGGAGCAAGGGCTTCTCCATCCATTGGGGCCCAACAAGGCCATCCTGCTAACTGTGCAGTTGGAGCCATAGGTCTGTCCATACACTGTCTTTGAATATTGGTTTAGTACCAGAAAGCTCTGCTTAGTTGAATTGTTGTTCTTATGGGGTTGAAAGTCCTTTCAGCTCTTGTAGTCATTTCTCTACATCTACAAACATGAGGTCCATTTTCAGTTCTCTTGTTTGCCACTAGCATTCACTTCTGTATTTGACATGCTCTAGCTGTGTCTCTCAAGAAAAATCTATATTCAGTTCCTGGCAGCATGCATTTCTTAACTTCAACAAAACTATCTAGTTTTGGTGCCAGGTATATCAATATATATACTTTTGGTGGCTCCTACTACTATGAATTTTGATGGAATATTTATTGGAATCTGTCAAGAATTGGAACCAGGTCAAGAATATAGGATCCAAAAATGACAATTTCAAATAGACTCCCTCCTGTTTTTATAACCTATTGAATTTGAGGTTTCACTGACCTCAAGCCATTCTTCTTGCTGCCCACCACCCAGAAACTGATGTTTGTCCTGAAGAAAGAATCATGGTAAAACATCCAAAAACCTCATGTCTTTCCCTAGGAACACAGGAAGGTCGATATTAGAGAACTGATGTCTAATTGACCTACAAAACCACATTCTATAGTCCATGTTGTCCTTTGCTTAACTGATATCTGGTAATTTATGGATAAAATAAGGATTTGGGAGTTCATCATTTGAAGGACCTAAACAATATTTACACTGTTATATTCACTCTATATCTGGTCCCCGTTTGTATCCAATTTTACTGCATAAAATAGAATTGGAAAAATGAAATTTTGAGTACACATGCAGGAATATATATATATATATATGTGTATATATATATATATATATATACCCCCTTATCAATGAATATACATTCAGAAAATGTAGCACAAAATTCACTCAATTAAAGGTCTCTAGGGAAAATACTGACACTTGGAAAACGAGAACACCTAGGGAATTGAACATTATGTCACAGGATTGGACCTGGGAATAAAATTAATCTCCAGAAGAATCTCCTTCTCTCTTATTCCTAGATATTTTTTACCCATGCCAAGCACCTGACTAACTTTCTTCTTTCAGAGCATGTAACCACTAAAGAAGCAGAGAGGAAGTCTCTAGCTTTAGAGAGATGTAGCTTATAAAGGTTATCACTGTGTCTCAGGAGACATTCCCGGACACGGAACCCTTGAATCTGGTCATTGTAAGGAGATCTGTTCAGCAGGTAGGCCATGGCAGTTCTCAGTGACCTCATCATTAGGCAGTGCCTAAAACCCTTGTATCCTGGAGAGCCCTAGCTTCTTCTGTGACATCACAAGTGTCATCTTGACAGCCACTGCCTCTCATATATTCCTTCCTTATATCTATGGTTTACTAATTGGCCTCTAATTCACAGTAAATAGCAATTTGGGAGGGAGAACAAATAGGATGAAGACATCAGAGATACAGAGAAGGAAGCTGGGCCTCTTCTTGGTATAACATAAAAGAAGAAATATGTGGTTCTTTGGAAAATACCCTGGGAAGATGACTTTAGTTCATAAAAATAGGTGCACCGAGCTCTTGGAGAAGTTGCTGAATATCCTTAAGACTTTTGGGCAGAAGAAGACTTTTGGTAAAGTTTGTAGATACCCCTTTTTAGATTTCAATTGTCCTGGGATTGTATGGCTAATGGTAAATGTTTCCCAGGAAGAGTGCTAGAGCCCGATTGATTTTTAGATGTTTTAGAAGACATGTGATTTTTAGTATACTTAGGCTAATGGCATAAAGTCCAATTGATTTTCTTTTCGATGGGGACATTCCCTTCAGTCCTTTGGAAATATAAAAATGTTTTGTATTTTTGAAGTGTAATTTGCACAATGAAAAAAATCACTTTGAGCATCATTGGACGACATGGGATGTCCAGCATTTCCTTGAATGGATTGGTAACTTTTCACATTTCCTTCATCATTTTTTGAAAATCCAAAGGCCCTTTGGACAGATGTAGAAGGTGTGGGACTCACCTGAAGAGTAGTTGTAGCTTTTGGTGTCTCTTTTGCAGAAGAAGATGGCACAAGATTCCTTTTGGCAGAAGGGGGAAGGTTGAAACTGTCTTCCTTAGAGGAGAAATTTTTCAAGACTCCATCAGAAGGATAAAATCTTAACCCTTTGTTTCTAGAAACTGGATGCCTGTGGTCCACTTTGGTTGAGGGAGGATGTCGACTATTTCTCCCCAGAGTGAACATGTGAAATAAATCTACTTGGGTAAATGGGGATAGTTGTAAAGAATGCTGTTCAGACTCAGTAGATCCTAAGACATCCTCCTCAGTTGAGGAAGGTCTTAATGTACTGTGTATATGTGGAGAAATCCTGACTGAAGTCAGAATGGGGGTTAGGTATTAGAGCTAACTCTGAAGAGCTGACCTCTCCTAAAGCATCATGGACATATGTGAGAAGTCTGAGAGTCTCATGAGCAAATAAGGATGTTTCTATATATTGTTCTGAAATTGAGGAAGTTCCAAGAAAAATTACTTCTGCTGGAAAAGAGGAAACAGACTTTAGTATAAAAGAGTCCGTTTATCTAGTCTGATTGATAGGCAAAACAGGTTCCAAGGCCCCTTCAGGAGATTAGGTAAAATCCAGAGACTTTGAGGTATTAGGCAGATGTTCTGGGTCCCTCAGTGGGTATAAAGAAGGACTGGAAACATTTTGTGCACATTTGGAAGAGTGTGTAGCATCTTCTGTAGTTGGGGAAGATGGCTGATCTTGAGGAGACAAGGAAGTTCCCATATCCTCCTGTGAAATTTGCAGAGGTAGTATGCATTCTTTTGCACAAATGGAATCCAAGGAATTGGTTTCCTCAGATGTCGAGGATGCTACAGACACAGGTGTTCGCATATTATGTTCCACCACTACTCTTTGACATATGGTTGGATCCATAATGTTCTCTATAGATGGAATATGTCCAAGAAAATCTTTTGTATACAGGTGTCACATCCACAAGCCGTTTCTTAAGATGTGGCTGTACGAAGAATGCCTTTTAGTAGATGTTTCTTGCCCCACAATCTTTTATGAGATAGAGTACTACTCAGAGTATCCTGCTTAGTTTTGAGAAATTCTAGCATCTCTGATGTATATGTGGAAAATTTTGGAGCCTCTCCTTTTGGACAGAATGACCCTAGAGTCCCCTGTGGAGAAAGGGGATATTTACTCTTCTCCATACATTGTGTAAATATGGAGTCTGCATGGCTCATTGACTGTGTGTTGTGATAAACTTGTCTCTTCCTGGTCTAATGACAAGTCAGGAGTGTCCTTTTGGGTGGTACAGGATATTTGAATGATTCTCTGATGTATAAGGACATAGGAAGCACTGGGGGAGATGGTGAGGGTAGTACATCCCATTTTTTTATATGCACAAGGAACAAGAGACCCTTGGGTAGACTCAGAATTTTTTACCACATCTTGCGTGTTGTGGAAATCTAAAGAGCCCCTTCTAATTGGCAATGGTCCTTGATCTAATGGTGTACATGCAGAAAGGTTTCTCTCTTCTTGGGCTTGTATGTGTCTTATGAGGTTTACTTGGGGATTCGTGACTGCATTTTGTCCCCCTTGGACCATAAGTGATGATTTAAGCCCATTTTTAATAGTGTAGTACATTGAAAGTCCTCTTTGTTTAATAGGAAATTTCTGAAATTCCCTTTGTCAGCAGAATCAGGTTTCAAACTCATTTAACCGAAAGCTGATTGCTTAAGACCCTGTGGTGGAGATGGGGGACATCTTAGACTGTCTTTCTGAGTGAACATAGCTCTGCCCTGCTTTGATAGGTGGCAAAGGTATTAAAGTCTCTTGTGGAGAGGCAGGAATTAATCCATTTGTGGAATATGAGAAATCACTGAAATTACCTTTAAGAGAAGAACTTTTGCAGGCGTCTTTGTCTGATGGGGCCTGTTGTACCTCCCTTGATTAGAGGGGTCTTCTCCAACACACTATGGAGGAGAATTGGAAAGACTGGAGACCTGCAGGATAGGTAATGAACATTTGAACCTCCTTTGGAATCTCTGTGGGACAGAGAGCTGATCACCCAGAAGAGTGGGCAATATTGAGATCTCAGGGAAGGAGAGACTCCCACTTCTGTGCACCTGTGCCCACATCCCTATCCCAAGAGGAAACTGCATAGTGCCTCTGGACAGATGAATATAGGAGCAGTCAAGCTGCAGGAGCCTTGCAGTCCAAACTGCTCCTGTATATGAACTGGTCCAAACAATATTCTACACCCTAATCTCGTGTGGGGTGAGGAAGTCTTAGACCATGAGATGGGAAGAAACTCCTGAGAACTCTGCTCACTTTCCTGAATCAAGAAAAAAAAATACCTAGCTCAGTGTGGGCCTCCTGTGCGTAGGGACCTAGGAGCAGTAGAGGCAGAACATTTGTGGTTGCAGCCCTCATGGAAAGCTGCAAGTCAGCCCAATGAGCGAATTCAGGCCTGCCCAAAGTGAGCTGACTCGTGCGCTCAGGACAAGCAAAAGAAAAACTACCTCAGGACCAGGCACTTCCAGCTTCTAGCTGGCTCCTGAACCTCTGTGATCCCTGCCCAGAGCTCCCGATCCTAGATGCTGTGGGAGAGAGCTGATCACCCAAGATTTTGGGCAATACCGAGCGTACAAGGCACAGAGACTGCCACTTCTGCCCTACCATTGCCCACACCTCTAGCCCAAGACAAAACTGCCTAGTGCCTCTGGACACAGCAATGTAGGAGGAGTAAAGCTAAAGGAGCACCATGTTCCAGACTGTGCCTGGATATGAACTGAACTGGTCAAACAGCTCCCTGTACCAAATCCTGAGTGTGGGGGAACTAGACCTTCAGAGAAGTAGACACTCCTGGGAATCAAGAGTGGACTACACTCTGCCCAGATTCCTGACTAAAGAGGAAAACATTTTGTGCCATCTGTGACCCCATCCTCTACAGAGGGACCTAGGAGAAGTATGGTAATTTCTTCTGGTTCCCGGCCACAGGGACAGTTGAAAGCCAGTGGACAGGACCACCTACATGCCTGAGAGCAGAATAATCTGTTCCCATAACTAGGTTAAAAAAACTGGAAAACAGGTCTACAGCAATCCTGACACATGAGCCTAAAGGGCAGTCCATCACTATCAGAAAGACCAAGACATGCTAACTCTAGAGACAACCTGATGGCTAGTCAGGAACACAAGCAACAGAAATCAAGACTATTTAGGCACAACAGAACCAAATTCCCCCATCAAAACAAACACTGTATATCTAAAGAAACCAGAAAAGCAAGATCTAGATTTAAATTCACATTTTATTTTTAACGATGGAGGATGTTAAGAAGGTCATAAATAACTCCCTTAAGAATATGCAGGACAATAGAAAATTCAGAAGTAAACAAGTAGAATCCCTGAAAGAGAGTACTCAAAAATACTTTAAAGTACTTCTGAAAAACAGCAAAACAGGAGAAGGAAATAAATAAAACCATCTAGCAGTTAAAAATAGAATTAGAAACAATAAAGAAAGCACAAGGAAGACAACCATGGAAATGGAAAACCTAGGAAAGAGAACAGGAGTCACAGATGTGAAAATCACCAACAGGATAAAAGAGATAGAAGACATAATCTAAGGAGCAGAGGATTCCATTGAAATTATTGACACAACTGTCAAAGATAATGTAAAAATGGAAAAGAAGCTAGCCCAAAACATACAGGAAATCCAGGACACGATCAGAAGATCAAACCTAAGTATAACAGGTATAGAAGAGAGTGAAGACTGTCAACATCAAGGGACAGTAATATCTTCAACAAAATTATACAATAAAACTTCCCTAATCTAAAGAAAGAGATACCCATAAACATACACAAAGCCTACAGAACTCCAAATAGATTGGAACAGAAAAGGAAATCCTCCCATCACATAATAGTTAAAACAACAAAATAAAAAAAATAAAAATATTAAAAGCAGTAAGGGAAGAGGTCAAGTAACATATAAAGGCAAACTTATCAGAATTAAACCAGAATTCTCACCTGATACTATGAAAGCCAGAAGATTCTGGACAGATATCATACAGACACTAAGAGAACAAAAACGCCATTCCAAGCTACTGTAATCAGCAAAACTGTCAACTGGAGAAAGCAAGATTTTCCATGACAAAACCAAATTTGCAGAATATCTTTCTACATATCCAGTCCTACACAGGACACTAATGGCATAACCCAAAAAAAGAGGCAAGTAAAATTATAGATAAAGCAAGAAATTAATATTTTCAGAACAAAACAAAGATAAGAGAAGCACACAAACATTAACTAACCTCAAATTATGAAAAATAAAAGAAAGTGACTGTCACTATTCCGTAATATCCCTCAACATCAATGGACTCAATTCCCCACTAAAAATACACAGATTGACCCACTGGATATGTAATGAGGACCCAGGGTTTTGCACTACAGGAAAAACACTTCAGAGACAAAGACAGACACTACCTCAGAGTAAAAGTCTGGAAAAAAACTTTCAAAGGAAATGGTCTGAAGAAGAAGCTGGAGTAGCCATTCCAATATCATATAAAATTGACATTCAACCAAAAGTCATCAAAGCACAAGGAAGGACACTTCATATTCATCAAAGGAAAAATCCACCAAGATGAATTCGAAATCATAAATATATATGCTCAAAATACAAGGGCACCTGCATACATAAAAGAAACCTTACTAAAGTTCAAAGAACATATGGCACCGCAAATAATAAGAGTACGAGATTTCAACACCCCATTCTCACCACTGGACAGATCACGGAAAGAGAAATTAAACAGAGACATAGACAGACTACCAGAAGGTATAAACCCAACGGACTTAACAGATATTTAGAGAACAATCTATCCATAACAAAGAATATACATTCTTCTCACCACCTCATACCACTTTCTCCAACATTGATCATATAATCAGTCAAAAAGCAGTCCTCAAATGATACAGAAATATAGAAATAGTTCCATGCACTCTATCAGACAACCATGGGCTATCGCTCTTCTTCAATAAAAATTAGGAAGGAACACCTACACATACATGGAAGTTGAGCAATGCTCTACTGAATGATAACTTGGTCAAGGAAATTTTAAAGGAAGAAATTAAAGACTTCTTAGATTGTAAAGAAAATGAAGGTACAGTATACCCAAACTCTTGGAACACAAAAAAAGCTGTGCAAAACGAAAACTCATAGCCCTGAGTGCCTGCAGAAAGAAACAGAAGAGAGCATACATCAGCAGCTTGACAAGACACCTAAAACCTCTAGTACAAAAAGAAGCAGATATATGCAGGAGTAGTAGAAAGCAGGAAATAATCAAACACAGGGCTGAAATCAACCAAGTAGAAAAAAAGAGACTATACAAAGAATCAACAGAACCAATAACTGGCTCTCTGAGAAAATCAACAGGGTACATTAACCCATAACCAGACTAGCCAGAGGATACAGAGAGTGTGTCCAAATTAAGAAAATCAAATATTAAAAAGGGAGACATAACAGCAGAGTCAGAGTAAATTTAAAAAATATTATTGTACTACAAAAGCCTATGTTCAGCAATACTTGAAAATCTGGAAAAAAAGGAAAATTTTCTAGACAAATACAATGTACCAATGCTAAATCAGGAAAAGATAAACCATTTAAACAACCCAAAACTCACAAAGGAAAACAAGAAATCATCAAAACTCTCCAAACCAAAAAGAGTCCAGGATCAGAAGGGTGTAGTGCAGAAATCAATCCAAAATTAACTGAAAATTTCATAACAATACTGACCAAACTATTCCGTAAAATTGTAATAGATGGAGTACTACCAAATTGCTTTAATGAAGGCACAATTACTCTTATAACTAAAACACAGAAAGACCTAACAAAGAAAGAGAACTTCGGACCAATTTCTTTTATCAATATGGACGCAAAAATACTCAAAGAAATTCTTGCAAACCTAGTCCTACAACACATTAAACAATAATCCACTATTATTAAGTAGAATTCATCCCATGCTTGCAGGGATGCTTTAATATACAGAAAACCAACAACCTAATCCACTGCATAGAAAAACAAAAAGATGAAAACCACATGATCCTTTCATTAGATGCTGAGAAAGATTTTGACAAAATTCAACATCCCTTGATGATAATAGTCCTGAAAGGACAGGAATTTATGTCCCATACTTAAACATATACAGCAAATCCGTAATTAATATTAAACTAAGTGGAGACAAACTTGAAGCAATCACACTGAAATCAGGAACTAGACTAGGCTGCCCACTCTCTCACAACTTATTCAATATAGTTCTAGACATCTTAGCCATAGCAAGCAGATACTGAAGGAGGTCAAAGGGATATAGATCGGAAAGGAAGAAGTCAGAATAACACTGTTTGTAGTTGATATGATACTATACTTAGTGACCTCAAAAGTACAACCAGAGAATTACTAAGCCTGATAAAATAATTCAGAAAGTGGATGGGTAAAAAAAAAAAAAAAAAAACTCTGCAAAAAAGCTAAACAAGTGGAGAAAGAAACTAGGGATATGACACCCTTCATAATAGCCCCGAATAATATAAAATATCTCAGGTGACTTGATCCAAGTTAGTAAAAGATGTGTATGAGCAGAACCTCAAGTCTCTGAAGAAACTGAAGGAGATTTCAGAAGATGGAAAGATCTCCCATGCTCATGGACTGGCAAGATTAATACAGTAAAAATGGCCATTATACCAAAAACGGTCTACAGATTCTTTCCAATCCCCATAAAAATTCCAATCCAATTCTTCATGGAGTTATACTGATCAATTCATAAATTCATCTGGAATAACAAAAAATACAGAATAGCTAACACTGTCCTCAACAATAAAAGACTTTGGGAATCACTATCCCTGAACTCAAGCAGTATTACAGAGTAACAGTGATAAAGACTGTATGGCATTGAGACAGAGCCAGGCAGATAGACCAGATGAATAGAACTGGAGACCCAGAAATGAACCCACACACCCATGGTCACTTAATTTTTGAGAAAGGAGGCAAAACCATCCAATGGAAAAAAAGATTGCATTTTCAGCAAATGGTGCTCGTCCAGCTGGGAGTAAATATGTAGAATGCAAATTGATCCACACTTACTGCCCTGTAGAAAGCTTAAGTCCAATTGGATCAAGGACCATCCCATCAAACCAGATACACTCAAACTAACAGAAAAAAAGTGGGGAAGCATCTCGAACACATGGGCACTGGAGAAAATTTCCTTAACAAAACACCAAAGGTTCATGCTCTAAGATCAAGAATAGACAAATGTGATCTCATAAAACTACAATGCTTCTGTGCGGAAGAGGACACTGTTGTTAGGACAAAATGGAAACCAACAGATTGGAAAAAGACCTTTACCAATCGTACAACAGAGAGAGTGCTAATATCCAAAATATACAAAGAAATCATGAAGTTAGACTAAAGGGAGACAAAAACCCTATTGAAAAATGCGATTCAGAGCAAAACAAAGAAATCACAGCTGAAGAATTTAGAATGGCAGTGAAAAACTTAAAGAAATCTTCACCATCTTTAGTCAAAAGGGAAATGCATATCAAAACAACCCTGAGAATCCACCTTATACCAATCAGAATTGCTAAGATGAAAACCCAGGTGATAAAAGATGCTGGTGAGGAAGTAGAGAAAGAGGAACACTCCTCCATTGTTGGTGGGATTGCAGACTGGTACAACCATTCTGCAAATCAATCTGGAGGTTCCTCAGAAAATTGGACATTGAACTATCTGAGGACTCAGCTATACCTCTCTTGGGCATATACCCAAAAGGTGTCCCAACAAATAACGAAGACACATGCTCCACTATGTTCATAGCAGCCTTATTTATAATAGACAGAAGCAAGAAAGAACCCAGATTCCTTCAACAAAGTAATGGATACAGAAAATGTGGTACATCTACACAATGGAATATTATTCAGCTATCAAAAACAATGACTCTTCTAAATTTATAGGCAAATGGATGGAACTGGAAAATACCATCCTGAGTGAGGTAACCCAATCACATAAAAACACACATGGTATGTACTCATTGGTAAGTGCTATTAGCCCAAATGGTCGAATTACCCTAGACACACAGAACACATGAATGTCAAGAAGGATGACCAAAATGTAAATGCTTCACTCTCTTTCTTTAAAAAATGAGACAAGAATACCCTTCTCAGGGAATAGGGTGGCACATTATAGAACAGAGGCAAAAGGAACATCCTCTCAGAGCCTGCCTCAAATGGGGCCCACACATATACAACCACCAAACGAGATAAGATGGATGAAGCAGGAAAGAAGTGCAGGCTCACAGAAACCAGATGTAGATCTCTACTGAGAGACAAATCCGGAATATGGGAAACACTTAGGCAAATGCCAGCAGCAAACCACTGAACTGAGAAAGGGATCCCAGGTGAAGGAATCAGAGAAAGGCCTGAAGGAGCTGAAGGGGCTTGAGACCCCATATAAACAAAAATGCCATCCAAGCAGAACTTCCAGAAACTAAGCTAGTACCCAAAGACTATACATGAACTGACCCTGGACTCCAAATTCATACGTATCAATCAATGCCTATTAGGGGCACCATTGAAGGGGAAGTCTTTGGTCCTCCCAAGACTGAACACCCCGTGAATGGCATTTTTGGGAGAAGGGCAGTAATGTGGGGAAGGATCGGAGAGGAACACCTGAAAGCAGTAGGGAGGGAAAAAATGTTAACGGGGAAACCTGGAAAGGGAATAACATTTGAAATGCCCCAAGTTAATAGTTCCCAAGTTAATAATGATTGAAAAAAAAACACTCCTTCTGGAAGAGGAGAATGTATGATTTTCCATTCAGGATGTATGGGAGGAATTTTGGACACCTTGACAAATGTGGAAAAAACCTATAGAACATTGGAAACATTTAGTTATTTCAGGAAAGTCTTGGGTGGGTAGGAACATCTTGGGGAAAAATGGGAGATCCAAGTTCTCCTGTCTAGATAGGGAAGGATGTTGGGAACCTGTAATGTGTGGGGAAATTACCTGTGCCAGTTTTTCAGTAGAAGAGTCAGCAGATGGTGGCCCAGGCACAGTGTGATCTTCTTTGAGACTTTCACTGCTCTCTCCACTAGTGTGTTTTGTAGATGTTGCAGGCATCTGGCTACCAACTGGTCATAGTCACATGTTCTTCAAACCCAGTAGACATAATCTGCCTTTTTTTTTTTTAATCTTCCCAAGAATGGGCACTAAAGATGAGGCCACCCTTTTTCTAGTAGCAGGATGTAAAGCAGATGTTCTGGTATCCCTGGCCATTGGTTTACTCAGTGATGTGCTATCCTTGGTCAGTGGATTACTCATGCCCTCAGGAACCGTCAAAGGAAGTGGAACTGTCCATTTCTTGTACTCCGTCAGTTCCCTTCTGGGGTCTAGGGCCCTCTTATTGACTGAAGCCTTTATATGATCTTTGAGTTTCTGTAGCTTTTCTGTAACACGAGCATCAGGTTTTTTTAATCTCTGGTCTTCATAAGGTTTTGTGCATCTGAACTTGTGCCGAGTCCATCTAAGATGTCCTGGAGGTGCAAAGTCCCTCGGTTTCTGCTGTTCAAGTGTTTCCCCAGTTGGGATAGGATGTTGCAATCTGGTTGGTGGACACTGAAGGGGGTCCAGGCGGCGGTGGCTGGGAACCCTTCAAGTGCTTCCACCATTGGAGTCCTATGTTATAATCATCTTGGAGGGCACTGAAGGGGTTCACAGGCTGTGGAGGCTGGGCTATAGGCGGTGCATGGTGTGAGGGTAAAGGCCGGTATGAGGCTCGCTGGCCCCTCTCCACACGTTTGCCCATTGAGTCATTAAGGAAATTGAACAAGAAATGTCAAATGGCCTACTACCCCGTGAAGGGGCAGTGAATGTGCTTTCCAATGGTGAGTCGTGGAGAACATCAGTTAAGCTGTACTCTTTGAGTATGGCTCTCTCTCCCAAGAACCATGGACACTTCCTGAACTGGAAGCAGGCCAAACTCGTGTGTCCATTGATCTCGAGAAACAAGCAAAGCTCGAGGGGACTGTTCTCGAGTCTGCACCGGCCGTCAGGCTGCCTCACTTGACAGTTCTGCTTATAGTAACGGCGCGATCATCCAAGCTTTCTGAATAAGAGGGAACCCTGTCGACTATCTTCCTTTGAGTTCACCACAGGAGTGATCCGGATCACCTCATTATTCTACAGCTGCCCTGGCAAGGGGACAAGCCTGCGCATGTGGGATAAACTGATTACACCAGACAGGACTGGGTATGGGCACCATCTTTATTTTACCGAGCCGCTCCCTACACTGAAGGGTGGTTGAATTTTGTCAAACGCTTTCTCAGCATCTAATGAAATGACCATGTGTCCTTATCTTTGAGTTTGTTTACATGTTAGATAACATTGATGGTTTTCTGTATATTAAAACATCCCTGCATTCCTGATCAAGATGGATGATTGTTTTTTAGATTCGGTTCGCAAGAATTATATTGAGTATTTTTGCGTCAATATTCATGAAGGAAATTGGTCTGAAGTTATCTTTGTTGGGTCTTTGTGTGGTTTAGGTATAAGAGTAATTGTGGCTTCATAGAAGCAATTTGGTAGCGCTCCGTTAACAATTGTGTGGACTAGTTTGCACAGAATTTGTATGAAGTCTTCTATGAATGTTTAATAAAATTCTGCCCGGAATCCTTCTGGAACTGGGTTTTTTTTTTTTGTTTTGTTTTGTTTTTTTGTTTTTTTGTTTTTTTTTTTTTTTTTGCTTGGGAGACCTTTAATAACTGCTTCTATTTCTTTAGGATTCATGGGGCGTTGAGATACTTTATTTGATCCTGATTTAACGTTGCTATCTGGTATCTGTCTAGAAAATTGTCCATTTCCTCCATATTTTTCAGTTTTCTTGTATATAGACTTTTATAGTGGAATCTCCTGATTTTGGGAATTTCTTCAGATTCTTTGTTCTGGATCCATTTCATTTCTGATTTAGTCAATTTGGATACATTCTCTGTGACCACGGGTTAGTCTGTCTAAGGGTTTATATATCTCAAAAACAGCTTCTGGTGTTGTTGATTCTTTTTAAAGTCCTTTTTGTTTCTACTTGGTTCATTTCAGCTCTGAGTTTGATTATTTCCTGCCTTCTACACATCTTGGGTTTACTTTTTCTTTTGTTCTAGAGCTTTTAGGTGTGTAGTCAACCTGCTGATATAGGCTCTCTCCTATTTCTTCTCCCAAGCATTCAGAGCTATAAGTTTTCCTCCTTTAGCACTGCTTTCATTGTGTTACTTATGTTTGGGACTGTTGTATCTTCATTTTCATTAAGTTCTAAGAAGTCTTTATATTCTTTCTTTATTTCTTCCTTGACCAAGTTGTCATAAAGTAGAGCATTGTTCAATTTCCACATATACGTGAGTTTTCTCTGACATTATTGTTATTGTTGAAGACCAGTTTTTGTGTGTGGTGATCTGAAAGAATCCATGTGATTATTTCTGTCTTCCTGCATATGTTGAGGCCTGTTTAGTGACTGATTATATGGTAAATTTTGGAGAAGGTTCAATGAGGTTCTGAAAATAATGTATATCCTTTTATTTTTAGGATGGAATGTTCTATAAATATCTGATAAATAAATTTGGTTCATAACTTCTGTTAATTTCTCTACATCTCTGTCCAATTTCTGTTTTCATGATCTCTCCAGTTATAAGAGTGGAGTGTTGAAATCTCCTACTATTATCTATCATGAGAAGTCCAATGTATGCTTTGTACTTCAGTAAGGTTTCTTTTATTAATGCAGGTCACCTTTCATTTGGAGTATAGATACATACGGTTGAGAGTTCATCTTGGTTGATTTTTCCTTTGATGACTATGATGTCATAATCCTCCTTTTCCTCCTTAGAAAGCCATGTCCTTCCTTATCTTTTTCTTAAAGACTTTTAGTTGAAAGTCAATTTTAATTGATATTATAATCTAACTTCAGTTTGTTTATTCAGGCAATTTTCTTGAAATTTGTTTTCCAGTCATGTACTCTGAGGTAGTATCCGTCTTTGTCTCTGAGGTGTGTTTCCTGTCTACAGCAAAATGCTCGTCACTACTTATGTATCCATTCTGTGAGTCTGTGTCTTTTCATTGGCGAATTGAGTTCATTGATGTTGAGAGATAGTTATTTTCCTAGTCAGAGGTAGAATTATGTTTCTTTGTCTCTCTTTTCATTTCATTGCAAGGAAATTATATTCTTGTTTTTGGTATGATGTATTTTCTCCTTGTGTTGGAGTTTTCCATGTATTTTCTTTTGTAGGCCTAGATTTGCTGAAAGAGATTTCATAAATTTGGTTTTGTCATGGAATATCTAGGTTTCTCTGTCTATGATCCTTGAAAGTTTTACTGGATACAGTAAATCTGGTCTGGCAATTGTGCTCTCTTAGGGTCTATTTGAAATCCGTCCAGCATATTCTCACTTTCATTGTCACTAGTGAGAAGTCTGGTGTAATTCTTATAGGTCTGACTATATATTTCACTTGGACCTATTTCCTTTACTGCTTTTAATATTCTTTCTTTGCTTTGCACATTTGGAGTGTTGACTATTATGTGATATGAGTAATTTCTCTTCTGCTCCAATATATTTGGAGTTCTGTGGGCTTTTTGTTTGTTTATGGGCATCACTTTCTTTAGGTTAGGGAACTTTTCTTTTTAATTTGGTTGAATATATTTACTGGCCCTTCAAGTTGGGAGTCTTCTTTTCTTCTATACCTATTAACCTCAGGTTTGAACTTTCATTTTATCCTAGATATCCTGTATGTTTTGGGCCAGGAGCATTTGTTTTCCATTATCTTCATCAGTTGTGTGGATGATTTCTATGGAATCACCTGTCCATGAAATTCTCTTTTCTATATCTTGCATTCTTCTGGTGATTCTTGTATCTACGGTCCTTTGTCTCTCCTTTGTTTTTCTGTCTCCATCTTTGTCAACATTTACTTTCTCTATTATTTCTATATCTATTTTCAAGTCATCTTCCTGTTTGGTGATGTTTCCTGTAATTCTTTCATGGATTTTTTTTCCTCTTGAAGGGCTTCTACTTGTTCACTTGTGTTCTCCTGCATTTTTCTAAGGGGATTCTTTAGGTTCCCCTCAAAGTCCTCCATCATTGTCAACAAATGTGACTGTAAATCTAAAGTCTTGCTTTTCTGGTGTGTTTAAATATCCAGTATTTTCTTAGGTGGGATAACTGGGCTCTTCTGATGCCAAGTAGTATTGGTTTTTGTTAGTTAGGTTTCTTCGCCTGCCCCTAGTTATTGGGTTGTCTTTGGTGTTCACTTGCCTTACTGTTTCTGTGAGTTACTTGACCCTGCTGTAGCCCTCTGTGTCAGCACTGTGGTAGAACTCTTTTTCTTGTTTTCTTTTCAGCCTTTCCTGCGAACAGGTGTTCTGTTCCCATATGTGTAGGCACTCCTGGAGACCTTCAGCTCTAGGAACAGGCAGGAATCAAATGATCATGACCCTGACTGTTCCTGTATGTACTTACCCTCCATGGGCAAAGTTGGCACTGTGCAAAACCCTCTTGGGTCTTTATGGTGGGAAGCTGGGTATTCTCCTCTGACTTCTCAGGATTATCCACACTCCTGAGGGTCCAGCTCTCCCCTAAGGGATTTGCGTACAGGAACTGTTTGGCCATTCAGTGCAGGCCTTGTTACAGACCCGAATCGTGGGTACCGGTGGCTGACTGTTCCTGTATCCCAGTGTCCAGAAGTACTGTTCAATTTCTCCTTGCATCAGGGATGTGGGCTGAGGTTTGTTTTAATTTAATATTGAGAAATATTTACAGTACATCAAAATAGGTGTGAAATGCATCACAATAGAATCCTCTGCATTCCAGCAATTTTTATACAAGACCAGAGTTTACTGAGAGGTCTGTACAACAGACCTCCTGCTTTATAATTGTCAGAGCTTTAAGTCTGTCTCGTTCTCTACACTTAGATTTTTATAACTTTTGCATGAATGGGTGCAGATCTAATCTAATAGATGTAATAAGCTAGTATACCTGACTAAGTCTCCAGCCCCCATGAGGGACTATGTATTATTTTGCTTTTTGTTGTTGTTGTTTGGAGAACTGTGTTTTTCAGTATCCCCAATAGAAAATTAACCTAGTGATGAATTAGTGAATAGAAACGAAAATTATGAATGATTATGAGGAATTCCCCAAAACAGAGTGAACACAAAGGTAAATCTGAAATGTGTGTGGGTAGACATGCACACATGCTCATGACCCATGTAGCTGACAAGCATTCAACACCAGACCAACTTGAGTGATTTGGGAAATTAACTTATTTCACACACAAGCAAACTCATTGGGAATACATTGTTTTCTCAGTCGCGTCTTTAAGTGACTAAATGTGAAACAGTATCTAAACAAATACTGTTACCCTGCTTTGTTGTTTATACTAACATTTTAATTCATGTACAATCTTCATGTGCTCTTTCTCTATTGTGTTTTCTCTGTGTCTGTGTTTCTGCATGAATATATAGGAACACATGTGTATGTGGCATACATGTGAGTGTTTGTGCATGTGTGTGTGTATATGTGTGTGCGTGTGTGTGTGTGTTTTATGGAATTTGTAAACATAGGTAACATGTGTATTTATAATTTGGAAATACTGAAACTCACATTTGATTTGTTGATCAACCATGCGACTGATCTACTCACATATCTCTGAAATTCCATTATATCAAGTGAATAGAGAGAGAACTTATTAGGTTTGTGGTATCTCCAATTCTACCCTTGTCAGGAAAAAAATATTTTTTGGCAACAAAACCCAAACTTCAACAAACACATATACACCCTACAAAACAGGAAAGGTTATGTCATTTAAAGGGAAAAAGATATCAGACTGGGAGAAAAATGAGTAAGCCAAAGATTCCAATACTTGAGAGACATGAGATTGAACTTCAGAAGATATAACGGGAAGGGACAGGCAGAATGCCTAAGAAGCCAAAATAAGCTAAACACTGGAGCTTCTCATTACATGACAGCTCATGGGTTGGTAAGGACGGTAGACCATACTCAGTCTCCATATAAGACTACAATTTGAACAAGTTGAAAAGCCTACAGTACAATGATACTTAGTAAGCACAGTGTGAAAAACAGAATGTAACTGTAGAAAGAAGAGAAGGATGATATCTGGAAACAGACCAGGCTGTGCTGGAATTGAACAGCTTTCCATGTAAGTAACCAAGCAACACAGCAGCTGCCCTATGCAAAAGTGAGCAAGAGGAATGAACAGTATAGATACTATGTGTATATAAATACAGGCAATTTGGTAGATTTTTAAGATGTTGAGATGAAAGAATAGGAAGAAATTTCTATCAAGCTCGGCACAATGTCTTGCTCTTAGAATACTCACATTTAAGAGACTGAGGGAGGAGGAATAAGGAACATATCAAGACAACACCTCTTTTTTTCTTTTTTTAAATTCAAATCACTAGTGTGATTGATAGAATATCATGAACAATTTTAAGAAAACAGAAATGTAATGTCTATGCAGTGATACTCACTAAGAAAACATGTTCTATAAAGAGAGCAGGTATTATTAAGTTACAGATAACAGCTGCATTATTGAAGGATGTAGCATGAAGGGTTATGATCCTGTTTGGTTGATCCTTCTTCTCTTTCATGGCTCAGCATCTCTGACCACGTCATTATTGTGCAGACATCTAGATGTTCCCTGGCTTTAAATTTATGTATGTAAACCAGTAATCATTTATATATCCAATGATTTTTTGATTTTAATCTTCAAAAACGATGAGTCTTTAGGAAATGATACCTTTATTGTGTGGGTTTGAATATACATAATTGCAATCAGAGAATAATCTGGGCTCCACACACACACACACACACACACACACACACACACACAGGATCGTTGGAGATACTATACCTGTGGCATCAGGAAAGCATAGAGATGAGTGTTTTGATCAGGTTTTCTGTATAATATTGATGACAGGTTAATGATAAGACTGGGTAAAAAATTGAAATACAGTCAAGGTTTTTTTCCTTCCTTTGATTGATAGCTTGTACAGCATGTGAAACTGAACTTAAACGCAAGGTAAATCTTGAGCCTGAGCTTCATTAGTGGCAGGACTCCATGTTTCCACCTTCTCTTGTAAATATATGGACACTTGGCTCAATGCTTAGCACACTTTAAAAAATCCTCTGGTGTTAAGAGAGAAAGTATTAGATATGGAATTATGTGAGAAAAAATCTTTTCTAAGCTTTGATTTTTGTTACTGCAGAAGAAGACTTTGACTCTGATGTAAATGAGGCTCTAAAATACTAAAAAAATAATATCTCTCATCTGCAAGAATCCTACTGATTTCTTACTGCTCTGTGTTTCCGGAGATGAGTGTCAATTGTGTCAATTGCTCTTTGTGGCAGGAAAAGGTATTGTCTTTCAAATGCTTTGCAAAAGCCAAGTTCTCTGAGGTCCCTGGAGAATGTTTCCTCCTGTTCACCCTTATCCTGCTCTCATTGTCTTTGCTATCTGCACCAGTCCATCTCAACGTACCCCATGCACTTCTTTTCTGCCTTGTAACCTGGAAATTGGCTACATGGGCTCTGTCATACCCACGATATGGAGAGACTTGTCAGTGTGATCTGAGGGCTCTCTTAGGAGGGATGTACCACACAGATGTTTTTCTCCACACTTTTTAGTATAACTGAGTGCTATCTATTGGCAGTCATGGCCTTTGGCTATGGTATTGGCAAGATTAACTATGCAATCCAAATGAGTCATGGGGTATGTGTCCATTTATCAATTATTTCATGGGAAATAGGTTCCATTGTAGGGTTTGGACAAAATTACTTGAGGCCCAAATATAACCACACATCAAGAGTTGATAAACTTCTTGGTCTATACAGCAGTGACATCCATGCTGAACCTCATCATCTATAGCATAAGGAACCAAGAAATCAAGGAAGCACCAGGAAGAAATCTGGGTTTGAAGAAAATTGTGATAATAATTATGTGCATAGTCTGTGAAAGAAAAAAACAAAACACTGTGATCTTTCTGGCTGTTTTGAAAGAAACTTTAAGAAACATAACTTAGTTTTAGAGTGTTCTCTATATTCACCACCATTCTTAATTGTAAACAATATTAATGTTTGCTTGCTATTAAATAACTTTAGTAGATTATTCCAGTACTTAAAAATTTTGATATGGGCAGAGTTTAAACCACATGCTAATGTCTCAGGGGCTTGAAAGTCCTCTGTATCCTTTCTTACATATTTGGAAATCTTCCAAGAAAATACTTCAGCACATTATGTTTCAATTCCAAACTCTTCAGTACATGTAAATTCAGTGCATTCGACTGGAACTGCTAAGTAGTTCTCAGGTCAGTAAATTGTTAGTCTCTGCTTTTTGTACTATTAGTGAGTCCACATGTCAGATTTGGGCACGCAGGGCCTATTATTTTGGAACAGGAGTAATCTTTCCTCCCTTTTATGATTTCTAACAGGGCGGTGGAAAAGAATTTCAGCCACGTGATTCTCAAAATCAACATCCGTGTTTCAGATAAACACACACACACACACACACACACACACACACACAACACGCACACACTCACACACACACACACACATACACATGCATTTATCTGCACATTATACAGAAAATTAAGTGGGTTTACAGTGACAGAAGACTAATATAAATGGTCAGCTTGTGTCAGATAATTAGATTCTGGTTGTTATTCCCAAATAAAATAAAATAAAATAAAATAAAATAAAATTAGAATAGTGTATAATGAAAGAAAAATAGAATTCTTTTCAAGTGTGCAGAAAATATGGAAGACTTTAAAATATAAATTACAATGACACTAAATCTAGGTATTATTTTAGGCATGAGTCACCTATACAGAAAGACAATGATTAGATTCTCCTCAGAATCATTGTTCTCAGTCTACTTACACGCAGTAAGGACCATTAAGGCCAGAGAGTTGGAAAAAATGACGGAGAAGCTGAAACAAAAAGCCTAAAGTTTTGAAGAGACACACAGTCTTTCCATAGTCTTCAAGTACTTCTCCTATAACTTCTATTACTTTAAAAGAAAATATAAAAGAAAAATACATTAAAATATTTTAAACTACAAAAGAAAAATAATTTAAAATAATTTCATTGCTCCTTAATTGGGTGTTATTAAGATGCCAGTCATCCACCTAATGCTGAACTGAGATAAACAAAGCAGGAAACACTTTTTGGCATCTCTGCAAGTACATAGAATCTCGACCTAAAAGAGAAAAACACTAGGCAAATCCAAATTCAGAGACATTCTAGCAAAGTAATTATTTCACTTCAAAGGTGTAGTCACAGAAGATAAAAATAGTAATGAATTATCAAAGAATAGAATAAACAAAGATATGTAATGATTAAGGGTCAACTGGATTTCTGGATTTTATACGGGCATAGAACATGTACAGTAGTAGAACCATTGCTTTTATGATTTGCTCAAATCACTGTGGTACTTGTAATATGTTAATGTTTTTCAATTATCTGATTTTTGAGAATTACTCATTAGATGGATTATGGAATATAAAATTGAGGAATTAGATTACGATAAAAAAGGAGTACTGTTTCCTATCAATTACATTTGATTTTCCTGTACATTTTGACTTCAGCTTTATTTTTGGTATTTATTCATTTTTTTAATTTATATCTCAAATGTTTCCCTCCTTCCTGTCTTCCCCCACAGAGTCCTTTACCTCAACCCCCATCCCTTTCTGATTTCTTCTAAAATGACAGAACAACAGTAGACATAAGGCATGATTAGTTCCTGAATAGCTGTTTTACATGTATTTGAAAATCTACAACACCGATAGTACAGACATCAGGAAATAGTTTCAAAAATGATCTTCAAAAATTAAATATTCTCAAGTTATCAGCCATAAGCTATCAGCTTGACAATACTGGAAAGATCCAAGAACATAAGTATCTTTGTCATATACATAGTTAAAAATGATCAGACAAGAAGAAAATCATATTGCAACCTTCCTAGATTCAACATAAGAGAGCCTCAACAAAGATTATGGGATAATACCTTGAAATGAACTCCTACAAAAACCAAGAACAAACTAACCACAAACTGCAATATTTATAAAAGCCAAACAAATAGGTGGAAAGTATTATTTTCAGCTCTATATGAGAATATTAATGTTTATTAATTTGTATATTAATAAAATTTTAATTTCATGACTGCAAATTTTTATTGCAAATTTTTAAATCAATAGATTTTAAGTGACTCGTGATCATTAACTTTAGTGGCTTTGATTGCATTATAGATTACTAAAGTGTTTATTTGACTGTGATTATCACTATGAATATTCACAAAAATCAAATTATGTCAATCAGGAACTGCTCTTCTGTTTTTATACTTTTTGTTCTACATATGTAAGAGTTTTACCTGCTTGTTCACGTGTGCAACTCATCCATGCCTAGTGTCCAGGAGGTTGAAGAGCGTGTGAGATTCTGTGATGCTGAAATTACAGCCACTTGTGAGCTGTCACTCTCTGGTAGTGTATATCGGCACTGTCTCTGGAAGAACAGATAATGCTATTAATCACCGAATCATACCTTCATCTTCAGCAACGCCATTTTTTTCTTAATATAGTGCCTAAACTGTCCTGTCTTCTGCATAAACCACTATTTTCTCAATTTTGATAAGTTACTATTAAACACATGCACCTGCTTCTTGCCATCATATATATATATATGTATATATGTGTATATATATATGTATATATATATATATGTATATATGTGTATATATATGTATATGTATATAATATATACACACAGACACACACACAGACACATGCACAACTGCTCTTACTTTCAAGTTTACTTACTTACACACATACACAGACACATGCACAACTGCTCTTACCTTCAAGTTTACTTACATACTTACTTACACACACACACACACACACACACACACACACACTGCTTCTTACCTTCAAGTATACTTAGGTATTTTCAAAGCTATTTGTTTACTTATTCACTTTACATACTGCACACTGCCACCCTCCCGTTCACCCCTCTCACAATCCTTCCTCTAGCTCTTCCTCTGAGCAGGAGGGGACCTCACAGGTATCTCCTCTGCTCGCATATCTAGTCTCTGTGATCACATCCTCTGCTACAGAGGACAGACACAGCAGTCTACATGGATAAGGGTGGTAAGGTAGATGTCATATCCAGAAAGAGGCAAAGAGCTGGGGTAAGAGATGCCCTTGAATCAATGGGTGTTTCCTTAGCTGAGACTCACAGCCTCAGTGATATCTACATGAAGAAGACATCTCCTGTAGCCAGAGATCAAACCAAATGAAATGATAGAGACACCAACTTTTGACCCAAAATTTATTCTTACCACAAGAAATAAAAGGCAGTGCATAGAGCAGAGAGAGTGGAATGATTAACCAATGGTTAGTGCAGATTAAAACCACCCATGGATGAGCCCCAATCCCTGATACTATTAATGACACTCTGTTATGCTTGGAGAAAGGAGTCTAGCATGGCTCTGAGAGGCTCCACTAAGCTGCTGACTCAGTCAGTAGCAGACATCAACTAGCCAAGCTATGGGTGGAGCTTGGAACTCTGATTGAAGAACAGAATGAAAAGGATTATGGCCTCTAAGGGCATAGGCACTCCACAGGCTTTGTCTTCATATGTGGGTACCGAACAACTAGAATTGGGTTTTCCCAAACAAGTTGTCTATAGATGAGACATCTGTGTCTTTAAAATTTATTTATTTATTTTCTCACTTTACATCCCATCTTCAGGTACACCAACACCCATTGTCGGAACCCATAAAAAAAAAAAAAAGCTACACATTTCCTTCCTATGTCCTAAGGGCTCAGGTTCAGTACAAGTTCACTCTCTGGTTGGTGGTTCAGTGTTTGGCAAACCACAAGAGTCCCTGTGAGTTGACTTTATTGGTCTTCCTGTGGAGTCCCTCATAATATCTGGGCCTCGATTCTTCACCTGTTTTTAAAGACTCCCCAAGCTCCAGCTAATGTTTGGTGGTGAATCTTTACACTTCTTTCTCTCAGCTGTTGGATTCATTCAGAGGACAGTTATGCTAGGATTCTGTATGCAAGCATGATAGAGTATCTGTAATAGTGTCAGTGATCGGTGATTGCCCACGGGGTAGATATCAATCTGTGCTAACCATTGGTTGGACGTACCTACCATGTCTGCTCTATCTATCTTTGTCTCTGAAGGTCTTGTAGGTTGTGTTCATTTTGGATTGAAGGTTTTTTGGTTGTTGGTTTTTTTTCTTGTCACATCACTGGTAGCTGTGTGGCTCAGGAAGTGGCATTTTAAGAATCCTTATCCCCATTGCTAGTGTCACCCCAATAGACACCCTGGGGATTTGCCTTTCCCAGGTCTCTGGCACTTCCTAGAGATGCACACCCCACACTTGTGATTTCCATTCCCTTTTCCCTTCATTCACTATACCTAGTTCCTCCAAACCCACTATATCCAATTCCTCCTACACATTCCCTTCTCTACCTCCCCTCCCATTCAGTTCTCCTTTCCTCCATACGCCTCAATATCTATTCTGCTGAATGCATTTTAAAGTCAGTGTTTAGGAAAAATACTGAGTAAGTATAGGAAGAATTTCAGTAATTGTGGTCAATGTTTAGGCAAGATATGAACATATTAAATTTTATAGAGGCCACAATTACTACATATATTGATATAAGAGTCACTGTCTTTATTACATTCAACTTGAAGGAAACCATTTATATATTCTATTAAGTTATACAAGGAATCTGTTAAAAGAGTTACATACATCACACAACTTTATTACTTTAATGCTCTCTTTATTGCAAATATTTCCAAAATGAAAAGTACAATGGTTTAAACTCATGTAAGTGTACTTTGTTGTAAAGTTAAAGTTTATATATACAGGTTGATGACAACAGTCATCTCAGATTCACAGGAGATAAATACATCAGGAGTCATCTATAACCTTACCTGTCTTCTTTCCTTTATTCCTGATGAAGACTCATCTCATTTGCAGCTCCTCATGTGAGAGATGGATCAGAAAATGCTGAGTGTCTACAACCCAGTATACAACGATAGAAAAGATAAAAGACAACATCTCCAAATAGTATACACAATCGAAACTTTCTTGTAGATCTTGAAACAAAAATGCAAAGAACAAACCCACATCCTAAGATATTAATACATATACGAAACGGTAGCTGCTGGAGGAAGCATTCTCAGGTATTTTAATCATTTGCACCTAGGAATGAAACTGGCTCCGTGAACATGAAGATTTACTCCTTTGGCAAGAAAGTCAGTCTGTCTCTTGATAGTCATGTCATCTGTCCATCACTAGAGCTACGGCCATGCTTTATGAATGTGTACAGATAAACACATACTGGCATCGTTTTCAAAGAATTACAAGAAGAACCTGAAAAAGAATACGTAATGTTCCAGAGACGAAATATGGAATTTAAATTAGTCATCATACATATGTTGTTAAATTTTTCAGCCTACTATTATTTAATAATTTTGACTATTCCCTATGAATGAAGAGATGGTTATTTAATGTCTACCAATCCCTAAAGCCTGAAACATTGTGAAAAATTGTATTATTTCTCCCTACCTTGGGTCTTTGGTCACCAACCTTTCCATTGCTCGTCCAAATTTTCAAATAGATCAGAGGACTATGTGAGGGTGTCAGTCTCATGAAGAAGACTAAGGAACTTTCTGTACTTGCATGTATTTGCCTAGGGAACATGTAAATAAAACTTTCAGTTTCAAGAACTAAAACATGGTCTATTGGGATGCACATGAACCATAATCTTCCTGGCATCAGTGAATATTAGCAAACTAGTAACAGCGCAGACAATAATATAATGGAATAATTCTGGGATAATAATAATAATAATAATAATAATAATAATAATATATAATGATGATGACAATAATAATAATACTAATAATAATAATAATAATAATAATAATAATAATAATAATAATAATGGAATATTCCCCTCAAGGGATCACAGACTATGGAAAGTAAATGTAGAGACATGTTTTTCAAGGGTTATTGAATCCATTAAAGTAATTCTCACTAGGACAGACTCCCATACATGAAAATCACTCAACCTGTCATGTCTTCACAGAGAGTTGAGAACAAGGGTGGTCTTTTCTTAGGACAAGAGAAAGATTTGCCAACCTTCCAAAAAGAAAAGCAAACCAGACAGTCTGTGTGTAAGGATGGTTAGCTTGTGCATGACTAACACACACACACACACACACACACACACGCATGCACACACACACACACACAGGCACACACACACATGCACACAAACACAAACAGACACACACACGCATACACAAAGACACACAGAGAGACACAGACCGATAGACAAACAGACAGACACACACACACAGAGACACAGACACAGAGACAGACACACATACCCACATATACAGACAACATAAAACACAGAGAGACACACAAAGAAACACACACATACAAACTCTCCCACACATAAAAATACACACACACACAGACTCACAGAGAGACACACACAGACACACAATCACACACAAACACTCACACACATAAAAATACACACAGACAGAAACACACACACACACACACACACACACACACACACACACACATCTCTGATGTATGCTTCCTAGAGTGTTTAGGTGCAAAAGGATGAAGTGGCCCCAGGAACTAGTCGGTCAACAGAATATTGGTCAGCCTGCAAGTGAGTTGGGGGTTGCTCCAAGGTATTCAGTGTCACAACTCTCTTAGAAGGTATTCAGGGACGTGCTGTGTGCATATATTTTACTCAGGTTGAACAAGGGCTACACAAATCTTGGAGAGGGGGAAGGGTTTTCGGGTGCATTTACATCGATAAGAGGCTTAAGGTACCAGGAAGGTATCATTTGCTTGAGCTTTTATAATCTCTGTCCCAGCATCCGTCTGTTGTTCAGGGATCTCCATTTGACTTCCTCAGAAATCGACTCGACTGAATGTGACCATCCCCAACCCTGAGGTCCTACTCTTTGATTTCAAAGGATTGAAGGTTCGGACTCTGCGTTCTCTATCAGATTACATCCTCGGGGGTTGCCCTCTAGATGCCGTGAATAAACCAGTTCATCCATCAAGTTTCTGCACTAACCCGTATGTCCCCTAACTCTGGCCGGTTCTCTCTGCACCGCGCCATCTCTCCTTCTTCCCATCTGACCCTCTGCTTCTGTCCTCAGTCGCCCTCACTCATCCACAGAATCTGTTCCAGTTTTCCTTTCAGAGAGGTCAATTCTTTCCCCTCACCGGCCTTCACCTTTCCTGTGACCTCTCTCCATTTGTGGATTGTAGATAGAATAAGATTTATCTCACAGCTGATACTATCCATAGGTAAACGTGCGCCACGTTTGTCTCCCTAGGTCTCAGTTCACTCTCGGGGTGTTTTTTTTTTCCTAATTTCAACTATTTTCCATGAAGCTTCATGATATCATGCCCTCATCACGATGATATCATGCCCCCACCTCCATGAGGTCATGTCCCACTCTCATGATGTCATGTCCCACCCACACGATGTCATGCCCAACACCCATGATTTCACGCACTCATCCCAGTGATGTCATGCCTGCGCCTTGCTTGAATAGTTGCATATATTCAACAGGTAACATTCTGAATGCTGCCCTTTCACCACACTCCTCCAGGCTCCACCCATTTACAGTCCCTTCTATTCACTCCCTTCTTTCTCTGACAGAGTGGAGGACCCCTCTTGGTGCAACCTCTCCCCTGGCACATCAAGTCTCTGTAGAACTAGATTCATTATCTCCCATCAGGTACTGAAAACGCAGCCGAGTAGGAGAACAGGGATCCACAGACAGGCGACAGGTTTAGTGAACACACGTGAAGACTGTTGTGCTCCTCTACCTCTGTCAGTCCTTCCTTCAGCTCTTCAGTGAGAATCACTGAGCTCCGTCCGATATTTGGCCGTGCGCCTGCTTCTGTGTCTGTCGGCTGCTTGATGGAGCCTTGCTGAGGACATAACGCTACCCTCCCGTCTGCAAACACAAGAAAGGACCATTAATAATGTCAGTGTTTGTCGTTTGCCATTAGATAAGGCTCACATCCGGGCACTTATCCTTTGGCCATTCCCTCATTTCCTTTTCTATTTCTGTCCATGTGTTTCTTATGGTGGAGGCAATTTCTGAGTCAAAATTTTGGGGGTGGCTTTGAGTCCTTATCCTTCCACCTTGGGTCCTCTCTGGCTAAGAAAGTGACCACTTCAGTATCTGTATCCCCACTGTTAAGAGTCTCAGCTAAAGTCACTCTCATGGACGCAGGGGTAGTCTCACCCATCCCAGATTGCAGGGAAATCACAGAGATAGCACCCACCCTGCCCAGTCTTTGATTACAGTTTGTTCTCTTGGCCCTCTGTCCCTCTTGCATCTCTCCCAAGAAATGATTCTCAAACCCATTTCCCTTCCCATCCCCTTAGGGACAGAATCTTTTCCTTCCATCTGCCTCCTCTCTATTATTATTCCTCCTTCTGAGTGAAATTAAAGAATTTTTCTTGGCCCTTTCTTCTTGTTTATCCTCTTTAGTTCTGTAGATCTTAGTGTGTGAATTCTGTAGTTTATGGCTAACACCCCCTTTAAATGAATATGTACATGTTACTTTGGGTCTCAGTAACCTCATTCAGGATAATACTTTCTCATTCCATCTACTTGATGCAGTTCTCAATGTCCTTATTTTTAATATATGTGTAGTATTCCATTGTGTAAAGGAACAACATTATCTGTAGCCATTGTTTGGTTGAGGGGCATCTGGCTTATTTCTATTTTCTGTTCATTATGAAGAAATCCACTATGAACATAATGAGTACATGTCCTTGCGGTATGGCAGAGGTCTTTTCAGATATAAGACAAGATGTAGTATAGCCGGTTCTTTAGGAAGAATATTCCCCATTTTATCAGAATCCACTGGATAGATATGGAAAGCATTATAAGTATTTGCTCTTCCCCAGCAAAAGTAATTTGTATCCTGATATTTATCTGCTTCCTCAAAGGAGGTTTCCCCGACTGGCCCTCTGTCATGGACTTAGGAGATGGCATATGAACCTTCTTCCCATTATAACCGGTCAGTAAATGCTAGAGCCTATTACTGAGAGCCAGAGGGGAAAGTTGGTACTGGAGGTTTGCATAGGGGTTAGGGTAGAGAGAGGCAGAAGAGGGTAAGAGGGAGGCAGAGGACTGAAGAAAAAGAGAGAAGTAATGATGGAAAGAATCCATATGTCCTTGAGAAAGCACATGTAGCAACGTGTTTCTGGTTGGGGAATACATTATGATAGCGTTAGATCTGCCCAATACACACGTATAGATTGTAATTATAATAACCAGATTGTGTGTTTTCTTGGGTTCATTGGGTTCAGAAATTCCAACAAGCTTTCCTCAACAGTATTTCTGGATTAAATTTTCTGTTAATAGAGATCTCCCCTTGTAGGGTCTCTAACCATTGCTCCATAGTCCAGTAGACAAAGTTGTTCCTTCTTCGGTCATGTCTCTTTTAATTTCTATGGAATTCTGTGTCTTCAGTGACCCAGGCCCAGTGTTCCCTTTCTCGAGGTCTTCAATGATCTCACTCAGAGGTTTCAGGTTTCTCAACTCGTTACATCTAGTTGACTGCAGCTTCACAATGTCCTTATTTTCACAGCTGCATAGTATACCATTTCAAATATTTCCTGATAATAGTGAACCGTAGCAAGCAGCTAAAATTTCCCAAGAAAACATTAAACATTCAGTATCTAAATCTAGATCTCCTCATCCAATGATGCTTGGGCTGATTGAATGGCGTGGCATGAGCAGTTTGTTCTTACAGACACCAAATCCATTTCCTTCTCCAGTAGTGGCTGCCATCCCTCTGTTAGAGATTTTTACCCTGGTTATTTTCGTGACTTATGTGATTTAGAAATTGTGATACCATCTGCATGTTAGAAAGCTAGAGATGTTTCAGGTTGACCCTGCCTCCACAGCCAATGAGGTAACATGTGCTCATTGGGCAACCATGTCACACCCAAATAGCAAGATGTCGTCTTTGACTCCACACATGACTGCAAGATTGCCTTGTCGTGCATGCACTTTGGCAACCATGTCACACCTGACAGTGAGATAGCAACTTTTGTCTTCACCCAAAAGTAAGATGGCCTCTTTGAATCTCTTAATCCTACCTGTCCTTGAGCATGGGAGGTCTTTTTGTCTTCTGCTACCTTCCTCAGTTTCTGTCTTCAAGACTTGGAGTTCACACCAGACATGTTTCTGATGTGCTAGGTTAGAGTTATTTTATATTTCATATATATATATATATATATATATATATATATATATATATGTATATATGTATATATATATATATGCATATGCCCATTGTGAATGGCATTGCTTCCTAATTTCTTCTCAGCCTCTCTGTTATTTGCATGACAGATTATTTTCATTTTATTTTTCATCCGTCCACTCGGCTGAAGGTGTTATTCATATGTAGGTCATTTCTGGCAAATCTTTGGGATCACATATGTTCACTATTATATGATGTGTGAATGGTGATACACTGAGTTCTGATTTTCCAATATCATCCCCTCGACTTCCTTGGTTGTCTTATTGCTCTAGCTGGGAATTTAAGGACTTTTCTGAAAGGATGCTGCGAAATGAGCAGTCTGTTCTATTCTCCAATTTAGTCGAATTGCCTTTTGTTTCCCCCCATATTTGGTATTAACTGGTGGACTGCTTTATTTCATTTTATGTAATATTTTTGTATTTATTTTAGTATTTTATTGCATTATGTATGTGCCTGTCATCCCTGGTCTCCCTGAGACCAAAAATAGCGAAGGACGATTTATTCTGTCAAAGGCTTTTTCAGCATCTAAAGAGATAGTCTTGCATTTTTTCTTTGTTTCTTCAATTCTGCTCCTTCACACCATTGTGTAATAGTGCATATTAAATTCATATTAAATATATTAATAATTAATATATTAATTTTGAAATATTAATGTAATATTTCATTTAATTTATTATATCACTATTTATTAATTTAATATTGTAACATAACATATCAATATTAATTATATTTACTATATTAATATAATTTAATGTATAATACAAAATGTTAATATTAATATAATACATTAATATTAGTTATATATTATAATATTAAGATATAACAATTTAATATGTTACTATATATATATATATATATATATATATATATATATCATGATATGCAACTACCAAAGTAAAATCAAAGGAGAGCTCCCACGTTAATGTAAAGTGCTGAGGGCAGAATTTTTTTTTCAGTTCAGTTTGTTAATATGGTGGATTTCTTTGATCAGTTTTCATCGATTGATCCACTCCTGCATCCTCAGGAGCAAGCCTACTAAATGTCGCTGGATGGCGGATTGAAATGTCCTTGGATTTTGTTTTCAAGCATTTTACCTAGTCTTTTCCACCAATGTTCGTCAGGGAATTCGTCTGAAATTCTTTCTTTGTTGAGTTGATTTGTGATTTTGGTGTCAGAAGTACAATGCTGTCATGGAATCAGTTTGGCTATTTTCCTTCTGTTTCTGTGTTTAGGCGTAGGTTGAGATATCTTTGAAAATCTGGTAGAAGTCTGTGCTCAATCAATCTGGCCCTGGGAATTTTACAGTGGGGAAACTTTTAATTACTGTTTAAAGGTTAAATTACTCTTTAAGTGTTGTAGAGCTATTCACATAGTTTATCTGACCTCAGTTTACCTGTGGTCAGTGTTATCCTTCGATACAATCATCCATTTAATTCAGAGATTCTAATTTTGCAGACAGGTTTTTGACACCTAATGATTCTGTGACTTTCATCAGTGTCCATCTATGCGGCTCCCTATTCATTTCTGATTTTGTTATTTGGATGCTGTCTTACCTCCTATTACATTATTTGTTTAGGGCTTTGTATGTCTGCTTGATTTTCCCAAGGAACTAGCTCTACTTTTTGTTAATTTTTGTATTAACTTTGTTTCTGATGGATCACTCTCACCCCGAGTTTGATCATTTCTTTCTGTCCCTACTTTAATATATATTTGCTTATTTTTATTTTAGAGATTTAGGATATGCTGGGAAGTTGCTAGTGTGTCACTCTGATTTCTTTATGAAAGCTCCCTGTGCTGCATATGCATGTTCCCCTTAACACTGCTTTCCTTACGTCCCTTAAGTTTGGGGAATCTGTGCCTTCATTTTCATTAAATTCTAGAATGCTTTTTCTTTTTCTTGTCTTCTCTGAACTTGTGGTTCTTCAGTTTGGAGCTATTGAATTTCAATGAGTTTATATATATATATATATATATATATATATATATATATATATATATATTTTTTTTTTTTTCGAGCTGGGATCAAACCCAGGGCCTTGCACTTGCTAAGCAAGCGCTCTACCACTGAGCTAAATCCCCAACCCCTATATATTTTTTCTTATTGTTGAAGTCCAGTTTTAATCCCTGGCGATCTGAGAAGATCCAATGCTTAGCATAGTCTTTCTGTATCCGTTGTGGCTTGTTTATAGTGGGAGAACAAGGTCAGTTTAGGATAAGGTTCCATGAGGTACTGAAAAGAGAGTGTATACTTTTGTGTTCATGTGAACTATTCTGTAGATATCAGTGTGGTCAATTTAATTGAACCCCGTGTTAGGGACATCATTTATTTATTTATTTATTTTTAGTTTCTGTTTCAATGGTCTGCCCTTAGTGAGAGTGGGACATTGATGGACCCCACTATTAATGTTGAGCTTCGATGTGATATTTAAACTTCAGCAATATTTCTCTCACCAATATTGCTGCTTTTGTCTTTGTCTTATAGACATCCAGAATTGAGATGCCATTTTGGTGGATATTTCCTCTGATGCATAATAAGTGTCCTTCCCAGTCTCTATTCATTACCTTTGGTAGAAAGTCTGATTTGCTGGGTGTTAGAATGGTTACACCATCTTGTTTCTTGTGTCCATTTGCTTGAAAAACTTTCCAACCCCTTGGTCTGAGGTTGTGTCTAGCTTCGGTACCTGGATTGTGTTTCTTGGGTGCAACAGAAGGATGTTTCCTCTTTTAAATCCATTGTGTTATCCTGTGTCCTTTTACTGTTGAGTAGAGGACATTAATGCTTAAAGGTATTAATGAGATGTTGCGGAAGCATGGTTTTTTTGCTTGCATGTTTTTTGTGTGTTTTCGATTGGGATGTTTGAGAAGGTATGTGAGTATTACTTCTCTTCAGTGGGGTGCATGTTTTTTTTGTTTGTATTTTTTGTTTTGTTTTCTGGGAGCTATTGGAGTATGCATGTAAATGTGAGATACTTTCTGTAGTTTATGCTGTGTAATTATTAATTTCTAGTGGGAGGCAGTATGGTTCATTTTCTGAAAATCCATCAATATATTTCACTATAAAGTGAAACTGAAAGAGAAAAACCACATGATAATCTCATTATATACTGAAAAAGTTTGCAAATATTCCAACCCCCATTCATGTTTAAAGCATGAGACCAATCAGGGATATGATTCCTATGCAGAAACATAATAGATGCAATGGACAGCAGGCCGGTACCCAACATCAATCTAAAGGGAAAGAAACATAAAGCAATTCCATTAAATCAAGGGCAATGTAAGGCTGCCCACTATCCCTATTTTTTATAGTATTTGAAATTCTATCCAGGTAAAAGCATAGTTCAAAACTGATTCTGACATGGAATATGGCCAAGGCCTGTGAAGGAGGCTTTACAAACAGCTTTAGAATTTTGGGGTATGGCCCACTCTTCAGCACAGTCTCCTTGGACCTTGGTGAGTCATGAACCCCACGAGAACTTCACACAGAGTGTCACTCAGTTATTGCAATCATTCTCTCTTAATCTAAGAAGAGCATGAAAATCCTCATGGAGCTTCCCACCACTCAGAGGGCAGAGCCATTGGCATTTGCACCGTGGTCCAGGTCTTTTAGCAATTGCCCCTGGGTAGATCAGTGCTTCTATCGTTGACCAAGGAAATGTAGAATTGTCACAACCCAAAAAGACCACAACCCTTAAAAAGCATTTGGAAAAATAAAATTGATTGTGAAGCTGGCTAAGATCTTTTCCGTACTGACTCTGTTATAAAAAACAAATGTATGGAACAATTGGTAGTTCAGAAAGGCTGGGATCTTTTAAGGTCAAGGATCAAGAACAATGGCGGCACAGACTTATGGTGTGACTGTCACAAATGCTGGACTGTTGATGACTGCTTTCTGAACCAGTTTTACCCTCTGCTTCCTGATAGGATTTAATAATGATTCCCAATCACAGATGTACATTCTGATAATTTGAAGCAGATGACATTTTTATACAGATGTTTATATTACTGTTTTTTTAAAGATTCTTATAAGAGTATTTTTGAAGATAAATAATACAATACTTAACCATTTCTCTGTAAAATCAAATTGCTTACTAATGAAGTTATGTTGGCCTTGGGAATAATTTGTTTTCTTTAGGTTACTATGTAATATTTGTTCTAATACTGTATTGGGTATCACTTTTTCAACACTATGCAAGAGAAGAAAAACTAAAACATGATCACATTTTTTGTAATACAATATTCAATAAATTAATGGTCTATAGGGAAATACTGCCCATTGGGAAACAGAGAAAACCTAGAAAATTTAACTGTATGTCACTGGAATGAACCTGGGAATAAAAAATGTTATGTAGAAGAATCTCCTATACTTTATGTTCCTAAGTGATTTCTACTCATGTCAAGTCCCTGACTAACTATCTTCATTCAGAGCATGTAACCACTAATGAGGCCAAGAGAATTCTCAGATTTAGAGATGTAGTATGTAATGGTTTCAACTGTTTCGCAAGAGACTCTTCTGGAAAAGGCACTCTTGAACCTGGTCAATGTAAGGAAATCTGTTCAGCAGGTAGGCCATAGCAAGTCTCAGTGACATCATCATTAGGCCCTCCATTAAAAATCTCTTGTATCCTGGAGAGCCCTAGTTTCTTCTGTGATGTCACAAGTGTTGTGACATCATCTGCCTCTTAGATATTCCATCAGTGCCTCTAGAGTTTACTAATTGATCTGTAATTCAGAATAAACAGCCATTTGAGAGAGAAAAAAAGAGGATGAAGAGATCAGAGATGGGGAGAAGGAACCTGGCCTTCTGTCTTGGTATAAAAAAGAAGAAATGTGTGGTCCATGGTAAAGTTACGTGAGACCTTTGTAGGGGTTGAGTGGGTTCTCTTAAGAGACAGCCTTGACCTGAGCCTTCCACATATGGGAATCAAGAGCTGGGAAACTCTCAGAAGCATCTGGACTTCCCTGAATATTATGGTTCCTTGAACTCAGAGAGTTTCTATCATTACTTTATTTCAAAAGTGTTGGGAAGGGCACAGTTTTCTTTCTGAGAGCTCATGGCTATTATTCTTTTGACAAGAAGAAAAAGGACCTAAGGAAGAAGGGAAGAACAAGTAGCTAGCTCAAAGTAAACTCTCCATGCTATTTATATCTATTGTTTAGTTTGTGTCTGACACTGATATCGGGAAAGAGAAGTGTTTCTAGTTGAGACTTCACCATCTCAGTCTTTCCAGTATTATTTCTCTGACTACCATTCCCTGAGAGTGACCCATTAGATTTCTGTGTCAATAGCTGTGTTTAGCTGTCAGTTTTCTTTTATATCTTATTTTTTTTAATTTTTACAAATTTATTTGTCTTTTTAAATGTTTATTTCTCTATTTACAATTATAATATTATTCCCTTTAAGAGTTTCCTCCCATTAGATCCCTAACCGGTCCTTCTCAACTTCTTCTATAACCCCCTTACTGTCCCTTCAAATTCTCTTTAACTGTGAATCAAACCAAGAGAGTACCAAGGGCTTCTTCTTCCACTGGTGCCCAACAAGGCCATTCTCTGGAGTTGGAGACATAGGTCTGTTCACGTAGAGTCTTTCAATATTAGTCTCGTACCAGAAAACTTTGTTTCATTAGCATTGTTGTTCTTATGGGGTTGAAGGTTCCTTCAGCTCATGTTAGTCTTTTTCAAATTCTACCAAAATGAGGTCCATTTTCAGTTCATTGGTTTGCCACTAGCATTCACTTCTTTATTTGACATGCTGTAGTTGTGTCTCTCAAAACATATCTAAATCCGTTTTCTGGCAGAATGCACTTCTTAGCTTCATAAATCTTATCTATTACTGGTGACTGATATACACACACATACACACACACACACACACACACACACACACACACTTTTGGTGCCTCCTCCAGCTATTTGGTTAGGTGGAATGTTAACATGGATTCTGCACAACTAGGTCAAGAATGTACCATTTACAAATGACAATGTTATATAGACTTTTCCTGTACTTGAAGTTGAGGTTTCACTGTTCCTCTAGCTTTCTTCACCCTGCCATCTTCCTGTTTCTTATATTGGCCTTAAGAAAGAATCATGGTAAAATATCTAAACCTTCAAGTCTGGCAATCAGAATACAGGAGGTAGATTTTGTAGTACAGATATCAAATGTGACTAGAGAACTGAATTGTATAGTCCATGTGGTCCTTTGCTTTATTGATGTTCAGAATATTAGGATCAAATAAGGATTTGGGAGTTGATCATTTGACGTATGTACACAACATTTCCACTGTTTAGTCACTCTATAGTTGGGCCAAGTTTGTTATCGAATTCATTGCAAAAAATGGAATTGTAAAAATGAAATTTTTGAGTACACATGCAGGAATATATATGTCTCCTGTCAATTAATGTACAATCAGAAAATGTAAAACAATATTCACTCGGTTAAAGTTCTGTGAAAATACTGGCATATGGAAAACTGACGAAACCTAGGGAATTGAACTATATGTCAAAAGATTGGACCTGGGGAAATAATTAATCTCCAGAAGAATCTCCTTCACTCCTTGTTCCTAGATCTTTTCTACCCATGCAAAGCCCCTAAGAAACTATCTCTATTCAGAGCATGTACCCACTAATGAAGCAGAGAGACGTCTCTAGTTTTAGAGAGATGAATATGTAAAGGTTTCTACTGTGTCACAGGAGAGCACTGAAATAACTCCAAATCTGGTCAATGTAAGGAAATCATTTAGCAGGTAGGCTATGGCAATTCTCAGTGACATCAACATTAAGCCCTCCATGTAAAATCTCTTGTATCCTGGAGAGCCTAACTTCTTCTGTGATGTCACAAGTGTTGTGCTGACAGCAACAGACTCTTGGATATTCCTTCAGTACCTCCAGGGTTTCATAATTGGCCTTCAATTCAGAATAAAGAACCAATTGGGAGTGTATTTGTAAAAAAATAAAAAAATACTTGGCCCAGAGGAAAGCTCAGTGAGCCCTGTTTATGGGTTGACTTGGTTTGCTGAAGAGATAGCCTTTATCTGAATCTTATCATAAGGGAACCAGGAACGAGGGCTTCCCAGAAGCATCTGGACATCCCTTCTTGTTATGTTTCCTTGATGTCAGAGAGTTTATATCATTCATTTCTTTATTCCAAAATCCAGGTGTTGGAAAGGGCCCAGTTGTTCTGTGAGAGCTCATGGCTTTTATAATTTTTCCCAGAAGAGAAAGGTCCTAAGGAAGAAGAAAGACAGTATTGTGTCCTCAGCTCAGAGTACAGTCCTCCTTGCTTTGGATTCCCATAGTGAAGTTTGGGTCTGACACTGATAACTGGGAGAGAGAAGTGCTTTTATTTGAGATTTCTCACCCAGTCTTTCCACTAGTATTACTCTGACTACCATTCCCTGACAGTTACCATTTAGATTTCTGAGTCAATAGGTATGATTAGCTGGCAGTTAACTTTTCTTTTTTTCTGTCATATTTTTTTTTTATTTTTAAGCAATTTTTATTACTTTTCCTAATTGGATATTTTTATATTTACATTTCAAATGTTATTTTTATCCCAGTTTCCTGTCCATGAGATCCCTAAAGAGTCCAATTAACCTTCTTCTATAACCCCCCTTACTGTACCTTGACATTTCCTTGAATTGGGAGGCAAACTTAGGAGGAGCAAGGGCTTCTCCTTCCATTGGGGCTCAACAAGACCATACTCTGATACCTATGCAGTTGGAGCCATAGTCTGTCTATGCCCAGTCTTTGAATATTGGTTTAGTATCAGAAATCTCTACTTAGTTGAATTGTTGTTCTTATGGGTTTGAAAGTCCATTCAGTTGTAATCCTTTCTTATCATCTTAAAACAAGAGGTCCATTTTCAGTTCTCTGGTTTGCCACCAACATTCACTTCTGTATTTGACATGCTCTAGCTGGTTCTCTCATGAATGATCTATATCCAGTTCCTGGCAGTATGATCTTCTTAGCTTCAATCATCCTATCTAGTTTTGGTGCCTGGTATATCTATATATCTATATCTATCTATATCTATCTATCTCTATCTCTATCTCTATCTCTATATCTTTATCTATATCTATATCATCTATATCTATACCTAAAATATATATCTATATCATCTATAACTATATCTATATCATCTATATCTATAACTATATCTATACCTATTTCTATATCTATCTATACGTATATCTATATCTATCTATCTATCATATATATATATATATATATACTTTATATATACTTTTAAACTTATATATACTTTTGGTGGCTCCTACAACTACGATTTTTGATGGAATATTTACATGGATTGTGCTAACTAGGTCAAGAATATATGATCCACAAATGACAATGCCAAATAGACTCTCCTGTTCTCATAACCTACTGAAGTTGAGGTTTCACTGGACCTCAAGCCATTCCTCTTGCTGCCCATCACCCAGAAACTAATGTTTGGCCTGAAGGAAGAATCATGGTAAAACATCCAAAATCATCAGTCTTTCCCTGGACAAACAGGAAGGTTGGTATTAGAGAAAAGATATATAATAGAACTACAGAACCAAATTCTATAGTCCATGCTGTCCTTGTTTAACTGATGTCTGGTAATTTATAGATAAAATAAGGATTGGGGAGTTGATCATTTGAAGTAGGTACACTATATTTCCATTTTATATTCACTCTATAAGTGGGCCCCATTAGTTGACAAATTCATTGCAAAAATGGAATTGGAAAAATGAAATTTTTGATTACACATGCAGGAACATAAATGATGCCCATGGTCCATGAATTTCCAGTCACAAAATGTAGCACAATATTCATTCAATTAAAGGTATTTAGGGAAAATAGTGGCAACTAGGAAACAGATTAAACCTAGGGAATTGAAATTTATGTCAGAAGGTTGGAAAGTGGAGTAAATTAAATCTCGAGTAGAATCTCCTTCCTTCCTTGTTCCTAGATATTTTCTACCCATGACAAACCCCTGAATAACTTTCTTCATTCAGAGCATGTGATCACTAATGAAGAAGAGAGAAGTCTCCAGCTTTAGAGAGATGTAGCATGTAAAGATTTCTACTGTGTCACAGGAAACACTCCTGGAGAGGGCACCTCCAAATCTGGTCAATGTAAGGAAAGCTGTTCAGCAGGTAGGCCATGGCACTTCTCAGTGACATCATCATTAGACCCTCCATGAAAAATCTCTTGCATCCTGGAGAACACTAGCTTCCTCTGTGACATCACAAGGTTTATCTTGACAGCAACTACCTCTCAGATATTCCTTCTATATATCTATGGTTTACTATTTGGCCTCTAATTCGAGTAAAGAGCCATTTGGAAGGGAGAACAGATAGGATGAAGAGATCAGAGATGGGGAGAAGGAAGCTGGCCTTCTGTCTTGATATAAAATAAAAGAAGAAATATGTGGTTCTAGGGAAAATACCCTGGGTAGATGACTATAGTTATTTTGTTCTCTAGGTGCACCGAGCTCTTGGAGAAGTTGCTGAACATCCTAAAGACTTTTGGGCAGATGGTAAAGTTTCTAGATACCCTCTTTTAGATTTCAATTGTCCTGGGGATTGTATGGCTGGTGGTCAATGTATTCCAGGAAGAGTATTAGAGCCAGATTGATTTTTAGATGCATGGGCTAATGGCATAAGGTCCAAATGATTTTTTTTTGATGTGGACATTCCGTCAGACCTTTGGAAATATAAAAGGGTTTTGTATTTTTGAAGTCTAATTTGCACAATAACAAATCACTTTGAGCATCTTTGGAAGACATGAGATGTCCAGCATTCCCTTGAAAGGATTGGTAACTTTCCACATTTCCTTCGTCATTTTTTGAAAATTCCACGGCCCTTTGGACAGATGGAGAATGTGTGGGACTCACCTGAGGAGTAGTTGTAGCTTTTGGTGTCTCTTTTGCAGAAGAAGATAGCACAAGATTTCTTTTGGCAGAAGGGGGAAGGTTGAAACTGTCTTCCTTAGAGGAGAAATTTTTCAAGACTCCATCAGAAGGAACAAACCTTAAACCACTGTTTCTAGAAACTGGATGCCTGTGGTCCATTTTGGTAGAGGGAGAATATCGAGTATTTCTGCCCAGAGTGGACATGTGAAAGAAATCTATTTGGGTAGATGGGGATAGTTGTAAAGCATGCTGTTCAGATGCAGTAGATCCTAAGATATCCTTCTCAGATGAGGAAGGTCTTAATGTACCTTGTACATGTTTAGAAATCCTGACTGACATCAAAATGGGGTGCATGTATTAGAGCTACCTCTGAAGATGAGACCTCTCCTACAGCATCATGGGCATATGTGAGAGGGCTGAGAGCCTCATGAGCGGATAAGGATGTTTCTACATATTGTTGACTAATTGAGGAAGTTCCAAGAAATATTTCTTTTGCTAGAGAAGAGGAAACAGACTTTCGTAGAAGAGTCAGTTTCCCTAGCCTGCTTGACAGGCAAAACAGGTTCCAAGGCCCCTTCAGAAGGTAAGGAAAAGTGCAGAGCCATTGAAGTATTTTACAAATGTTCTGGGTCCGCTTGTGGGTATAAAGAAGGACAGGCAACCCTTTCTGCATATTTGGAAGAGTGTGTAGCATCTTCTGTAGTTGGGGAAGATGGCTAATCTTGAGGAGATAAGGAAGTTCTATAGACTCCTGTGAAGTTTGCGGAGGTCATATGCATTCTTTTGCACTAATGGAATCCAAGGAATCCCTTTCCTCAGATTTCTGGGATGCTACAGACACTGGTGTTTGCATATCATGTTCCCCTACTCCTGGTTCACATATGACTCGACCCATAACCTTCTCTACAGATGGAATATGTCCTAGAACATCTTTTGCACATGTGTCCAATCCACAAGCCAATCCTAAAGATGTGGCTGTGGGTAGAACTCTTTGTAGATGTTTCTTGTCTCACAGAATCTTTATGAGATAGAGTACTACTCAGAGAATACTGCTCAGTTTTGGAAATTCTAGCATCTCTGATTTATATGTGGAAAATTTTGGAACATCTCCGTTCAGGACAAAATGACCTAGAGTCCCCTGAGTATGTAGAGATGTTTTATCTTCTCTGCACATTGTATAAATATGGAGCCTGCATGGCTCATTGACTGTGTTGTGATAAACCTGGCTCTTTTGAGCCTAATGACAAGTCACATGGGTCCTTTTCAGTGGTAGAAGATATTTGAATAATTCTCTGTTGTATAGGGACATTTGCAGTACAAGGGGAAATGGTGAGGGTGCTAGAACATATTTTTTTATGTTCGGAAGGCGTAAGAGTTCCTTGGGTGGACTCAGAATTTTCAACACATCTTACGTGTGTTTGGAATTCTCAAGAGCCCCTTCTGAAACTGGCAGTGGTCCTTGAACTAATGGTGTAAATGCAGAAAATTTTGTCTCTGCTTGGGCTGGTATGTGTGTTATGAGGTTCACTTGGGGATTTTGTCCCCCTTGGACCATAAGTGATTATTTAAGCCCATTTTTAATAGTATAGGACATTGAAGGTCCTCTGGTTTAATAGGGTAATTCTGAAATTCCCTTTGTCAGCAGAATCAGGTTTCAAACTCATTTTACCCGAAGCAGATTGCATAAGGCACTTTGGTGGAGATTGGAGGCATCTTTGTCTGTCTTTGTGAGTGGACATGGCTCTGATCCCTGCTTTGGCAGCTGGCCAAGGTAGTAAAGTCTCATGGGGAGACAGGGCAGGATTTAATCCATTTGTGGAATATGAGAAATCACAGAGATAACCTTTAAGAGAAGAACTTTTGCAGCCCTCTTTGTCTGATGGGATTTGTTGTACTCCCTTGAACAGAGGGTCTTTTCCAATACACTTTGGAGGAGGTTGGAAAGACTGGAGACCAGAGGATAGGGAATGAACATTTGAATCTCCTTTGGAAACTCTGTGGGACAGAAAGCTGATCACCCAGAAGAGTGGGCAATACTGAGACCACAGGGAAGGAGAGAGATTGCCACTTCTGATCACCGGTGCACACATTCCTAGCCCAAGAAGAAACTGCAGAGTGCCTCTGGACACATGAATATAGGAGTAGTCAAGCTTCAGGAGCCCTGCAGTACAAACTGCTCCTGGATCTGAACTGGTCCTAACATTATTCTACACCCTAATCTCATGTGGGTTGAGGAAGTCTTAGATTGTCAGAGGGGCAGAAACCCCTGAGAACTCTGCTCACAGTCCTGACTCAAGAAAAAAACACCTAGCTCCATCTGGGCCTCCTGTTAATAGGGACCTAGGGGCAGTAGGGGCAGAACATTTTTGGTTGCAGCCTTCATGGAAATCTGCAAGTCAGCCCAACGAGTGACTTCAGCCTGAGACAAGAGGTGAAAAAAAAAAAAAAAAAAAAAAAAAAAAGAATCAAACTTTTTCTGCTTGAAGTAGAGCTGAGTGGTGGTCTCAGGACACACAAAGGCAGAACTGCCCTGGGACCAGTCAGTTCCAGTTTCTTGCAGGCTCCTGAACTTCTGTGGTCCTGGCCCAGAGCTCCCTGATTCTAGATGCTGTGGGAGAGAGAGCTGATCACCCAGGAGTGTGGGCAATACCAAGCGTACAAGGAACAGAGACTGCTACTTATGCCCACCATTGCCCACACCTCTAGCCCAAGACAAAACTGCCTAGTGCTTCTGGAAACAGGAATATAGGAGGAGTAAATCTAAAGGAGCACCATGTTCCAGACTGTGCCTGGATCTGAACTGAACTGGTCAAACAGCTCCTTGTACCAAAATCCTGAGTGTGGGGGAACTAGACCTTCAGAGAAGCAGACACTCCTGGGAAACCAGAGAGGACTACACTCTGCCAAGATTCCTGACTCAAGAGGAAAACATTTTGTGCCATCAGTGTCCCCACCCCACAGTGGGACCTAGGAGAAGTATGGGAACTTCCTTCTCGTTCCCGCCCACAGGGAAAGATGAAAGGGAGTGGACAGAGCAACTACATGCCTGAGAACAGAATACTTTGTTCCCATAACTGGGTAAAACAAAACAGGAAAACAGGTCTACAGCAATCCTGACACACAAGCCTACTGGGCGGTCAACCACCGACAGAAAGACCAAGAGAAGCTAGCTACAGAGACAACCTGATGGCTAGTCAGGAACACAAGCAACAGAAATCAAGACTACTTAGGCACAACAGAACCCAATTCTCCCATCAAAACAAACAGTGTATATCTAAACAAAAGCAAGATCTAGATTTAAATTCACATTTTATCATGACGGGGGAGTGTGTTAAGAAGGTCATAACAACTCCTTTAAGAATACAAGAAGGACAATAGAAAATACAGAAGTAAACAAGTAGAATCCCTGAAAGAGTGAACTCAAAAGTACCTTAAAGAACTACTGGAAAAACTGCAAAACAGGAGAAGGAAATATACAAAACCACCCTGGAGTTAAAAATAGAAATGGACACAATAAAGAAAGCACAAGGAAGACAACTCTGAAAATGGAAAACCTAGGAAAGAGACCAGGAGTCACAGGTGCGAGAATCACCAACAGGATATAAGAGATTGAAGACATAATCTAAGGAGCACAAGATTCCATAGAAATCATTGACACAACTGTCAAAGATAATTTAAATGGAAAAGCAGCTAGCCCAAAACATAAAGGATATGCGGGGCACAATGTGTAGATCAAACCTAAGCTTAACAGGTATAGAAGAGAGTGAAGACTGTCAACATCAAGGGACAGTAATATGTTCAACAAAATTATAGAAAGAAACTTCCCTAATCTAAAGAAAGTGATGCCCATAAACATACACAAAGCCGACAGAACTCCAAATAGATTGACCAGAAAAGGAAATCGTCCCATCACATAATACTCAAAACACCAAAATCGAAAAACAAATAAAAATATTAAGAGCAGTAATGGAAGAGGTCAAGTAACATATAAAGACAGACCTATCAGAATTAAAACAGAATTCTCAGCAGATACTACGAAAGCCAGAAGATCCTGGACAGATGTCATAGACACTAAGAGAACAAAAACACCATCCCAGGATACTGTATCCAGCAAAACTCCTAATTAACATAGATGGAGAAACCAAAATATTCCATGACAAAACCAAATTACAGAATATCTTTCTACATATCCAGTCCTGCAAAGGACCCTAACTGGCAAGCCCCAAAACAAGGAGGCAAGTAACATCATAGACAAAGCAAGAAATTAATCTTTTCACAACAAATCGAAGAGAAGCACACAATCATTTTCTAACCTGCAATTATGAAAATAACAGAAAGCGACCATCACCATTCTTTAATATCTCTCATCATCAATGGACTCAATTACCCACTAAAAATACACAGATTGACACACTGGATATGTATTGAGGACACAGCGTGTTGCACTACAGGAAACACACTTCAGAGACAAAGACAGACACTACATCAGAGGAAAAGACTGGAAAAAAACTTTCCAAAGAAATGGTCTGAAGAAGCAAGCTGGAGTATCCATTCTAATATCATACAAAATCAACTTTCAACCGAAAGTCCTTCAAAAAGCATAATGAAGGACACTTCATATTTATCAAAGGAAAATCCACCGAGATGTACTCGAAATCATAAATATCTATGCTGCAAATACAAGGGCACTTATATACAAAGAAGAAACCTTACTAAAGTCAAAGAACATATGGCACCACAAATAATAAGAGTATGAGATTTCAACACCCCATTCTCACCACTGGACAGATCACGGAAAGAGAAATTAAACAGATACATAGAGAGACTAACAGAAGGTATAACCAAATGGACTTAACAGATATTTAGAGAACATTCTATCCAAAACAAAAAGGAAATACATTATTCACCACCTCATGGCCCTTTCTCCAACACTGATCATATAATCAGTCAAAAAGCAGGCCTCAAAGGATACAGAAATATAACAACAATTCCATGCATTCTACCAGACTTCCATGGGCTAAGGCTGTTCTTCAAAACAATCAGGAAAGAACACCAACATATACATGGAAGTTGAATAATGCACTACTCAATGATAACGTGGTCAAGGAAACATTAAAGGAAGAAATTAAAGACTTCTTCTAATTCAAATGTGAAAATGAAGGTACAATACACCCAAACTCTTGGACACAAATGAAAGCTGTTCTAAGAGGAAAACCCATAGCTCTGAGTGCCTACAGAAAGAAATAGAGACAGATTGACAGCACACCTAAAACCTCTAGATTAAAAAGAAGCAACACACCCAGGATGAGTAGAAGTCAGAAACAATCAAACACAGAGCTGATATCAAATCAAGTAGAAAAAAAGGACTATACAAAGAATCAACAGAACCAATACCTGGCTCTCCGAGAAAATCAACAGTATATATTAACCCACAGCCAGACTAAACAGAGGATACAGAGAGTGTCCAACAAAATCAAATATTAAAAAGGGAGACTTAACAGCAGTATCAGAGGAAATTTAAAAAAAAAATCAATCTACTACAAAAGCCTATGTTCAACAAAACTTGAAAATCTGGAGAAAAAGAACAATTTCCTAGACAAATACTAGGTACCAAAGCTAAATCAGGAAAAGATAAACCATTTGAACAACTCATAACTCCCAAAGGAATACAAGCAATCATCAAAACTCTCCCAAACAAAAAGAGTCCAGGATCAGATAGGTTTAAGGGAGAAATCCATCCAAAATTCACTGAAATTTTCATAACAATACTGTCCAAAGTATTCCATAAAATTGAAAAGATGTAGTACTACCGAATTGCTTTCATGAAGCCACAATTGCTGTAATAACTAAAACACAGAAAGACCCAACAAAGAAAGAGAACTTCAGACTAATTTCTTACCAATATCGACACAAAAATACTCAAAGAAATTCTTGCAAACCTAATCCGACATCACATTAAACAATAATACACTATGATTAAGAAGGATTCTATTCCAGACTTGCAGGATGCTTTAATACAGAAAACCAACAATCTAATCCATTGCATAAAGAAACTCAAATATGAAAACCTTTCATTAGATGCTGAGAAAGATTTTGACAAAATTCAACATCCCTTGATGATAAAAGTCCTGGAAAGGACAGATACTTAAGGCCCATACCTAAATATATACAGCAAATACATAGCTAACATTAAACTAAGTGGAGAGAAATTTAAAGCAATCACACTGAAATCAGGGACTAGACAAGGCTGCCCACTCTCTCACAACTTATTCAATACAGTTCTAGACGTCTTAGCCAGAGCAAGCAGACACTAAAGTAGGTCAAAGGGATAAAGTTTGGAAAGGAAGAAGTCAAAATAGCACTCTTTGCAGATGATATGATAGTATACTTAGTGATCCCAAAAGTTCCACAAGAGAATTACTAAGCCTGATAAACAATTTCAGCAAAGGGCCTGGGGATAAAAATAACTCTGCACAAAAGCTAAACAAGCGGAGAAAGAAACTAGGGATATGACACCCTTCAAAATAGCCTCAAATAATATAAAATATCTCAGGGTGACTTTATCCAAGCAAGTAAAAGATATAAGCACATGAGCAGAACATCATGTCTCCGAAGAAAGTGAAAAAGATTTCAGAAAATGGAAAGATCTCCAATGCTCATGGACTGGCAGGATTAATATAGTAAAATGGCAATTATACCAAAAGCAACCTACAGATTCATTCCAATCCCCATCAAAATTTCAGTCCAATTCTTCATGGAGCTAGACAGAACAATTCATAAATTCTTCTGGAAAAAAAAAAACCCAGGATAGCTAAAACTGTCCTCAACAATAAAAGGACTTCCTGGGAATCACTATCCCTGAACTCAAGGAGTATTACAGAGCAATAGTGATAAAAACCATATGGCTTTAAGTCAGAGTCAGGCATATAAACCAGTGGAATAGAATTGAAGACCCAGAAATGAACCCATGGTCACTTAACTGAGAATGGAGCCAAATCCATCCAATGGAAAAAAGATAGCATTTTCTGCAAATGGTGTTGGTTCAACTGGAGGTCAGCATGTAGAAAGGCTGCAAATTGATCCATACTTACTGCCCTGTAGAAACCTTTAGTCCAATTAGATCAAGGACTCCCACATCAAACCAGATACACTCAAACTAAGGGAAGAAAAATTGGGTAAGTATCTCAAACACATGGGCACTGGAGAAAATTTCCTGAATAAAACAAAATGGCTCATGCTCTAAGATCAAGAATTGACAGATGTGATCACATAAATTGCAAAGCTTCTGTATGGCATAGGACATTGTTGTTAGGACAAATGGCAACCAAATAGATTGGAAAAAGATCTTTACTAATCCTATAACAGATAGAGAGTGTATATCCAAAATATTCAAAGAACATATGAAGTTAGCCGGTAGGGATACAAAGAACCCTATTGAAAAATGGGGTTCAGAGCAAAACAAAGAATTCACATCTGAAGAATATCGATTACAGGGAAATACTCTAAAGAAATGTTCAACATCTTTAGTCATAAGGTAAATGCAAATCAAAACAACCCTGATATTTCACCTCGCACCAGTCAGAATGGCTTAGATCAAAAACTCAGCTGATAGCAAATCCTGGCGAGGATGTGGAAAAAAGGAACACCCCCATTTTTGTGGGATTGGAGACTGGAACAATAATTCCTTGGAAATCAGTCTGGAGGTCCCTCAGAAAATTGGACATTGATTTATTCAAAGGACTCAACTATACACCTCTCTTTGGCATATATCCAAAGATGCCCCAACATGTATCAAAGACACGTGCTCCACTATGTTCATAGCAGCCTTATTTATAATAGGAGAAGCTGGAAAGAACCTAGATGCTTATCAACAGAAGAATGGATACAGAAAATATGGCACATGTTCACAATGGAGTGTCATTAAGAGATACCAACTAAATAACGATGGAGAAACTTTACTGGCTCTTTATCTGATGTATGGATCATATCTATAAGACACAAAATACGTTATTCATCAGAAATAAAGTAATGCAATTAAATATGCAATATGGTTGATTAACAAGCTTAAAATAATGGCACAGTAATTATCAAAAAATTATATGAAAATTACTAAACCCACAAATCGTTGATGAAGTACAAATACAAATGACAGTGTTTGAATAGTGTTGCTGGAACAAAGGACCCTGGTATATGTTTGTTGATCTAAATTCAATATAGCTACTAAAGAAATTAATATAAAACTGAAAACTGAAATTATTTGTGATTCAATAGTAACACTGAAGGAATATGTAATTTGAGGAATATGTCTATTCCAGGTATAACTCCATGACTGTATTTACCTTCTCACTGTTCAAAATATCCATGTTACAAAATTGGAAAAATAATTTATATAGGCACCAGACCTTTTAACCATCAAAAGAGCAAAATTATATCATTGGCATGGATATTGATGAAACTTGATATCATTGTGCCAGTTGAAAATCCAGAAATATGAAGACAATTATATAAATTTTATGAAAATGGCCAACTGCTGTTTGTTTGACTTTGAAGCCTCTACTATAGAAGGAAAGTCAGATACACGGTCACATTTTCCCCATGGCTCACATGGCCATAGAGAGGATCCTACTATTCCTGTTTTGCTAAATGGCCATGTTGTTAAACTGACTTCCAATACTTACTGTTTTTATCCATACATTACTACTTTTATGATCTGTGGTCAGAGAAATGTATAGGTGTACTGTGCCGTAATTACTGTTGATCTATGTAAGTTATATAAGTGCTAAGACCGTGAGAAAAAGAAAGCTGAGCATAAGGATGGGGAAACAGCAGAAAAGGAGAAGGCCAAACTTGGGGAGTGAGAGGATCCAACCGTGACATCTAGAGATGAAACAGTTGTTGGACCAATGGACTCACTGCATCTACAGTCGTATGCACAAGTCCTATACACAGTTAAGACAATGAATTAGGGAAGATCCTAACAGGCAGTAATCAGTGAACCAATAGATTATAAAGAAAATAAAACAGGAAAATATAAAGAACATGAAGCTGGAAATGGAATGTATCCAGAGAGAGTAGAACCAAGTTAAGGATCGGTGTGATCAAGGTACATTGTATACGTGTGTGAAGAATAAATAAAATTCTAAAATAAGAAAAAGTTCTGAAAATATATTAAGGATTTTTATATCCCATGGAAGTCATTTTTTTCCCAAAAATAGAATGGAGAACTTTGTAAGTTGCAGAAAATTCAGTGAAAATATGTAGTTACATTAGTTCAGTGCATGCTGTCTGCATTATGGAAATATCAAACTTAGGCTCATTAATCTGTACAGTTAACTTATATCACCTGGTTCAAATAAAATAAAATAAAACACTGTCTAATGATCCACCAAAACCAAACTGCACACTAGAGATTGAAATGCAAACCTAAAATGCCCTGGTTCTTAACCTCAACAATTTTACTTTTGAAACTTCAAATACTTATGAATATAAAAGTTCTAACTGATACCTAGCATATATTATGGTGTCTCTGTGACTTATATGGTAAGACTTTTAGAGTTGCACATTGCTATCAATTATGTCATTCACTTTTAAAATCCTAGGACAACAAGATCTAAAATTCACTGGCTTTGTTCCTGACAGCCAGGGAGTGCACTCTGTACATGATCACTTTATATTAATTAGCTAAACTCTGAAAGGCAATTTGCTGCCTTCACAAAATTAAATTGATTCATTGCTATGGTTATGGTAGTGGTTTCATGTGAGAATATATATATATATATATATATATATATATATATATATATATAAATTTCTCATGACAAATTTGCTTTCTCTTGTAATGGATAGTGGGCTATTGATGAGCTTAAACTTCTTCCTTCCCAACATAGCACTTACAATAGATTATTTTTCACTCTCGATCCTAGACACAATAAAGATAGGAAAAACACTGAATATAGTATGGGCTTTGTTCTCTGTCCCAAAAGATCGTTTTTCTTTGACTTCTTCATCATATTCACCACCACAACCAACACCACCACCAACACCACCACCCTCCACCACCATCATCAACATCACCATCATCATCTTCATCTAATTTACATGAAATTGAATTTGGAATCGTGTTACACCGAAGGATGAAATGAGATGTATATTGCTTGAAGAAGAGATGTTGATTAACACTAACTCCTGTACAGCCATTTTAATGTTATAAAGACATTATCAAGGTTTCTTCAGATGATTGATTTAAATGCTAGCGCGCTGTACATCAGGGTTTGAAATTCCTGTTGAGAGAGAATGATCTTTACAAGCAAGACCTTCATTATCAGACCTTAATTTAACCCATCTACCAACGAAGTGAAATTGTCCAGAAATAAAATAGTGCCTCTCCAGAAACAGCTTTTATCCACTGATACACATCTACTTTATTTAATTGTCATGTTGATGTGGGCTTAGGATACAATATATTCTGAATTATTAATGGTATTTTAGTTTTGTTTAAGTTAATTGTGAAAATTTCAAAGGATCATACCTCTTCCATTATTGTATCCCATACATTTAATTTGATCTTGAAGAGTTGCATGAAAACTGAAGTATCGAAAATGTATATCTTCCCATTGAAAATTTCTAACATCCATCATGTGAAACTCCCACTGGACTTCAGTGGATTAATATCTCTGAAAGCATTTAAAGAATTTCCTACTGCAATATTGCAACTCTACAGAAGCTTCACTCCCATAGTGGCAGTTCCAGATTGGCTGTAAACAAATAATTTTCCTTGCCTTGGAAAGGGTTTAAAATATTTTCATTAACTTTTAATATGAAATTTGTTAAGACTTTTGAGAAAAGTGGGCAGACAGGCACTAGAAAGTATGTTTTTAAAATTCTTTTCTTAAAATTTGACTTTTTCATGCAATATATTTGAATTATGATTTCCTCATCTATTCCCTCCTTCTTCTCTATTCCTCTACAGTCATCTGTATCTACATTCTTCTGACTCTCACTAGAAAACAAACAGTCATCTAAGGGATAAAATAAAATGAAAAGTTAATGAATTTGAATAGAACAAAACAACACAGATAGAAAAGAGCCAATGCAGGCTACAAAAATCTGATACAGACACAGAGACACAGACTTCCATTCACACAATCAGGTATTTCATGGAAACAGAAAACCAGGAAAAAATATATACACAAAACACAGAGTAAAAATTAATAGATAAATAAATAAATAAATAAATAAATAAATAAATAAATAAATAACAAAAGGAAAAGACATTCCGAATAAAACTTCTGTCATATTATGAGACAAGGATCCCCCAAAGATGTTGTTCAGTTCCCTTATTTCTTTATACGAATTCTACCCTTAAAATTAGTTTGGTTACCCAGTGAGATTCCCTCGGAGAAAACTAAGTTTTCACTTTCAAATGATTACCCACCGGAGATAACTTCCAGTGTAGAGATAAGGTGATATGCATGGCTTGGCCTCTTTCAAGGGCTAATTAATAGGTGGTGAGATCTGTGAGGTGCTGTCTTCTGAGATTGATACAGTTGTGGCACTCAGGAACTCAGAATATTTACATCTATCTGAACAGACCCTATATAATATTGTCCCTGCCTTTTCAAAGGAACTAAGCGAAGTGTTGGAGAATAGAAAATGATGTAGCCACTGGTGTCTTACCAGTTGTTAAGTGTATAGCTTCATGGTCTTTTTCACAGAAGTGACTCAGGGTAAATCCAGGGGGTCATGAAGAAAAATAAAAGACATGCATGTGCTGAGGGGATTTGGTCTAAAGAGGATATGTTGGTTGGGGAAGATAAGGGATTGGGAGTGTAGTGGGCTTCCATACATGTGTTGTGCATGTATGGAATTGTCAAAGAATAACTTGCTTTCTTAAAACTTCCAAATGTAACCACTAAGATCGGTTGGGCAGATATTCTTTCAAATCAGATCTATTTGTCTTTAAAATTGGATCTCATTGTGTAGCTCAAAATGACCTAGAACTCCCAGTGTTCTTTCTACTGCCTCCCATGCTCTTGTATCAGGTTTACTCTATATTGACAAAATTATAGAATATATGTAAATCTTCTGTTTATAAAGTTTAATTACATAATGCAATATTCTGTCATTTGTATTTCATTTAACAATATATCTTGAATACATGTGCATGAGGAATTTCTTCATGGAATATCATGCATTTAATAAATGGTAGATTACTCATTTGTTTAAATAATAACCTAATTGTATTCAGATTATTTTCGTTTTCATTAAGTAAAGTTCGCTACAGAAAATCAGCATGGACACTACTCTGGCACTGTACTCAGTGGTGATTATTTACAATATATTTTGTTTAAATTACAAAACACATTGTTGGAATGATCTCAATGCTGTAAAGTAATGAAATACTTGTATAAATACTGCCAAATTTCCATCTCTGAAGACTATAATAAATACATAATGCTATCAATTTTTTGTGAAAGAACCCATGTATACCATTCAAAATTAAATGATACATATATTTTAAAACGGTATCAGTCTCTGATTTCTGTCAGTTGTTGGATTAGGGGAAGGATTGACGAAGTTGAAGTGGGGGCAACCTCTATAGGAAGACCAGCAGTCTCAACTATTCTGGACTGCTGATATCTCCCAGACACTGAGCCACCAACCAGGCAGCATACACTATCTGTTCTGATGCCCTGACACATGTATAGCTGAGCACTGCCTGGTCTGGCCTAATCCTTGAGAGTTTTGAGGCCCCAGGGATTATGGGGCCTGGCAGAATCTGGGGAACATCGTCTTGGAGTCAGGGAAGGAAGAGGTGGAATGGGATGAGTAACTGTGTGAGGGGACAAGGAGATTGTACAATGGAAGGAATGTATTTAAATAAAATAATTTATAAAATAGTTTTACTCATAAATTCAAATGCTAGATTTTTTTAACATCCATATTGCAATTCAATAGTGAAGTTTAACATTTTATCCTTACTGAACTGTGTAAGCTTTAATCCTTAATTTACTCTTCATACTATTTGCGAATTGTCTTCTTTCTTATTATATTGTAGCAATTGTGTTTGCATATGTAGAATGCTTACTATTCATAATATGTGCAGAAAATACATTCATGAATCTTTTTTATTTGAATGATCTGTTATGTGTGAATGCGTATGAATAGATTTGTGCACATGGACACAGGCACCTGGGGAGACCAGGAGGATGTCAGATCCCCTGGAGCTGCTTTTACAGCTGGTTGCAAGTGGCTTCGTGGATGTTGGAAACTGAATGTGTTTGCTCTTAAGAGTATAAGTGCTCTTAACCACCAAGCTAATATTACAATACTTATTCCATAATAAAATCAACCTATTTATCATTTTCTCATGTATTTCTGGTGTCTTTGTATTTGAGACATCTTGGTGACATTCTAGGTGCTGAGACTACACTCAGCCATCATTTTTTCCAGTTTTCTTTCCTTTATCATCGTAAGATGTGTTTGATTAAATATGTTAATATTATACTGTAGATCTTTCAAATTTTTCTTATAGAACCTTGGATAAGTGTCTGTTTCTGTCCTCTGCACAATCGATCTCATGTGTTTTTGCTTTCATATAGAATGAAGTAAAAGCCTGTTAGTTTTCCTTTGAATAGTTAGTGTACTAAGAAAAGTGTTTAATTTCCTATTTTAAGACCAATACAATATATTATTTATTTAAAATGTTCCTATAGTTTTGTTTTTTTTCTTTTTCTTATTATTATTGTTCTCATTAGTCTCATTATTAATATTCTGTGTAGCCTTTTATGTGTGCAGGTGTGGTGAATATTGAAGTCTTCAAAAACATATATGTGTAGGTATCAAATTTAGGTTCTTGGTTTTTCAAGGCATGAAATTTTATCTGCTGGGACACCTCACTGGAACACACTATAAAATCCTTAAGGTGACATATAGCTCCAGGCTGCTTTTATGTAAACAATATTTTCATCATTTTGCTTTTAATAAATATTTATGGTTATTCTAATATATTTTATTTTCTCCATTTATACTTGTAACCCAAGTTATGTTTATTTTAATATTTAATTAATAATTTAACTATGATTATAATGCAATTGAAACTTAGCTAATATGATATAATTTTATATACAATTGAATAAATGCAATTATTTACCTAAAGAAGCTTGGTACGTAATTTTGTTCATTATTCCTATGTATTTGCATAAAGCAGAGAATATTTCATCGTTATAATCCTGATGCCAATTTTAAAAAGTACAGCTACCAACTACATGTGACTTTCAATCACTTAAAAGGTGTTTGGATTATACTATTAAATTATATATCCCTCAACATAAAGTAAATATTTATTTTGCTTCAATTAAAAACGCCTTCTATAGCAGGAAAAAGTTTTAATTTCCTTTTGTTAGTTTAAGACTAAATTTAACTTTTACATTCTCCTGAGTATCAGAAAGTAACTGTTAAAGAGAAAAAGATGTGCCAGGCACAGGTCTAATTTCTAGCATAGCATGTAATGGCAATCACCAGTCTTGTCAGTTTCAAGTGATTGTTCACATCATGCCTGTAAAACACAATGATCAACATGACAGGATAAACATAAGGGCAGTGCAGTGGCAGAAATAGCGCTGATAGCCAACAGCTCTCTAATTTTGCTTAAGTCCTGTTCAATGAACATGGATGGTACTGTAATTTAGCCACATAAATAAGGCTATTGCAGCTGTGACTATGGGGAGCATACAGTCCCCTACTTACTTAAGCCAGTACCATACCTAACATCAATCAAAGTCATGTGTCCTTATATACAGAATTAATTGCAGTCTCTGCAACAAAGATCACAGTAAAAATCCCAGCCTTTCAAAATGCAGGATAGAAATTTCAGGTGCAGTCTCAATGCATCTATCTATAAAACGTCACTTGATTCAAGGCTGAGGGACATTACAGAAGAGGGGAAAGAAGATTGTAAGAGACTAAAGTATACTATGAGATGGTGTTCCAAAGTAACACCAGAAATTACACTTATAGCATCTCACTAACATGACTGCCTAAACAACAGCTGAGGAAGAGAGGGAATGGGGAAGAATGGAAGCTATTTTTCTTTCTCTTTCAATTCCTTCTTCTTCTTCTTCTTCTTCTTCTTCTTCTTCTTCTTCTTCTTCTTCTTCTTCTTCTTCTTCTTCTTCTTGTTCTTCTTGTTCTTCTTCTAGTTCTTCTTCTTGTTCTTGTTCTTGTTCTTGTTCTTGTTCTTGTTCTTCTTCCTCTTCCTCTTCCTCTTCCTCTTCCTCTTCCTCTTCCTCTTCCTCTTCTTCTTCTTCTTCTTCCTCTTCTTCTTCTTCTTCTTCTTCTTCTTCTTCTTCTTCTTCTTCTTCTTCTTCCTCTTATTCTTCCTCTTATTCTTCCTCCTCCTCCTCTCTCTCTCTCTCTCTCTCTCTCTCACTCTTTCTCTCTCTCACTGTTGGATATTTCCTGTTTACATTTCGAATGTTATTCCCTTTTCCAGGTTTCCAGTCCACAAGCCCCTTAGCCCTTCCTCACCCTTCTATAAAGGAGTTCACCTCTCTCCACTCACAGCCTCCCACACCTCCCCACATTCTCCTACACTGGGGGTACAACATTGTCCGAAAAAAATTGTTTCTCATTCCATTGTTTCTCAACAAGACCATCCTTTGCCACATGCAGTTGCAACCATGGGTCAGGCCATGTATAGTCTTGCTGTTGGAAATTTGGTCTCTGGAAGCTCTGTTTGGTTGAGATTGTTATTATTAACTTCAGTTCTTTCAATCCTTTCCCTAATTCCTCCAACTGGGGTCTGATTTGGTTCAGTGGTTTGCTCTTGCCATTTGCCTCTGTATTTGACATATTCTGGCTGTGTCTCTCAGGAGAGATAAATATCCAGTTATCGTCAGCCTGCACTTCTTAGCTTCATACATCTTATCTAGTTTTGGTGACTGTATATGTATGGGCTACATGTGGACAGGCTCTGAACGGCAGGTCCTTCAATCTCAGTTCTAAACTTTGCCTCCTTATCCCCTCCCATGGGTATTTTGTTTCCCTTTTAAAGAAGGGAGTGAAGCATCTGCATTTTAATCATCCTTCTTGAGTTTCATGGTCTGTGTATTGCAACATGGGTAATTCCAGCTTTTTGGATAATATCTACTTACCAATGAATGCATACCAAGTATGTTTTTCTTTGATATGAATAACCTCATGTAGGATGATATTTTCTAGTTTATTCTATTTGCCTATGAATTCCATGAAGTCATTGTTTTGATAGCTGAGTAATATTCTACTGTGTAGATGTACCACATTTTCTGTATCCATTCCTTTCTTGAAGGGCATCTGGGTTCTTTCCAGCTTCTGACTATTTTAAATAAGGCTGCTATGAACATATCTGACTATATTGCACTGTTGTATGTTGGAACATCTTTTGGTTATATGGCCAAGAGAGGTATTACTGGGTACTCAGGTAATGGAATGTCCATTTTTCTGAGGAAACTTCAGATGATTTTCAAAAGGGTTTGTACCATTCTGTAATCCCACCAACAATGGAGGAGTGTTCCTCTTTCTCCACATCCTTGCCAGCATCTGCTGTCACCTCAGATTTATATCTTACCCATTCTGACTGCTGTGAGCTGAATCTCAGATTTGTTTTGATTGAATTTCCCTGATGACTAAGAATGTTGAAAATTTATTTAGGTGTTTTTGACCAGTTGAAAACCTTCAGCTGAGAATGTCTTGTAACTCACTCTACCCCATTTTTAATAGGGTATTTTTGCTTTCTAGAGTCTAACTTCTTAAGTTCTTTGTATATTTTGATATTATCCATCTGTCAGATATAGGATTGGCAAAAATCTTTCCAATCCGTTGGTTGCAGTTTATCCTAATGACGGTGTCTTTTGCCTTACAGAAGCTTTGCTGTTTTATGATCTCCTCCTATTTGTCAATTCTTGATATTAAAGCATAAGTCACTAGTGTTTTACTCAGGAAATGTTCTCCAATGCCCATGTGTCCAAGATTCTTCCCCACCTTTTCTTCCATTAGTTTGAGTGTATCTGGTTTTATGTGTAAGTCCTTGATTAACTTGTACTTAAGCTTTGTACATGGTCATAAAATTGGGATTATTTTCATTCTTCTACATGCTGACTTCCAGTTGAACCAGCACTATTTCTGGAAAATGCTATGTTTCTTCATTTGGATGGTTTTATCTCCTTTGCCAAATATCAAACGATAGGGTGTGTGGGTTCATTACTTGGTCTTCAATTCTATTCCCACTGGTCTATCCATCTGTCTCTTTACCAATACCATGCAGTTTTTTATCACTATTGCTCTGTAATACTGCTTGAGTTCAGGGTGATGATTCTCTCCAGAAGTTCTTTTTTTGTTGAGGATAGTTTTAGCTACATGGCTTTTTTCTTATTTGGAATGAATTTGCAAATTTCTCTTTCTAGCTTTATTAAAGAAGTGAGTAGGAATTTTGATGGAAATTGCATTGAATCTGTACATTGCTTTTGGCAAAATAGTCATCTTTACTAAATTAATCCTGTCAATGCATGAGCATGGAATCTCTTTCTATCTTCTGAGATCTTCCTCAATTCCTTTTCTTCAGATACTTGAACTTCTTGTCATACAGATCATTCCTTTGCTTGTTTAAACTAACACCAAGTTATTTTATAATATTTGGGACTATGGTGGAGTGTGTGATTTCATTATTTTTCTCAGCGTGTTTATCCATTGAGGAGTGGAAGGCTACTGGTCTGTTTGAGGTAATTTTATACCCTGACACTTTGCTGTAGTTATTTATCAGGTTGAGAAATTCTCTGGTGGAACTTTTGGGGTCAATAAGTATATACAATCATATCATCTGCAAACAGTGATATTTTGATATCTTCTCTTCCAATTTGTATCTGGCTGAACCCCTTATGCTGTCTGATTTCTCTGACTATGGCATGGAGTCCTGTTTAGAAAGAGTAGGGAGAGAGTTGGGCAGCCTTTTCTAGTTCCTGGTTTTACTGGGAATGCTTCAAGTTTCTTTCCATTTAGTTTGATGTTAGCTACAGGTATGCTGTATATTTCTTACACTATGTTTTTTTTTTTTTTGGTTCTTTTTTCGGAGCTGGGGAAAGAACCCCCGGGCCTTGCACTTCCTAGGTAAGCGCTCTACCACTGAGCTAAATCCCCAGCCCCACACTATGTTTTGATATGAGCCTTCATTTCTTGATTTTTCCAGGATTTTTAGCCACAAGGGTTGTTGAATTTTGTCAAATGCTTTTATACCATCTAATGAAATGTTCATGTGCTCTTTAATTTTGAGTTTTTGTTTACATGATGGATTACATTCATGGATTTTCCTATATTAAACCATCCTTCCATTCCTGGGTTCAAGTCTACTTGATCATGATGGATGATTTTTTTAGATGTGTTCTTAGATTCGGTTTGCAAGAATGTTATAAGTATTTTTCATCAATATTCATAAATTCATCAATATGAAATATTCATATTTTCATCAATATCATAAGGGATATTGGTCTGAAGTTCTCTTCTGTGCTGAGTCTTTGTGTGGGTTAAGTATAAGAGTAATTGTGGATTCATGTAAGGAATGTGGTAGTTCTCTGTCTGTTTCAATTTTGTGGAAGTGTTTGGATAATATTTGTATGAGGTCTTCTAAGAAGGTCTGATAAAATTCTGCACTGAACCATCTCTACTTGGGCTCTGTTTGGTTGGGAGACTTCTCTCTAACATATGCTTCTATTTCTTTAGGAGTTATGGGGTTCTTTAGATAGTTTATTTGTTCCTGTTTTAACTTTGCTACCTGCTATCTGTCTACGAAATTATCCATTTCCTCCAGATTTTGTAGTTTTGTTGAATATAGGCTTTTATAGTAGAATCTGATGATTTTTTTTTTTTTTTACTTTCCAGATCTCTTGTTACGTCTCCCTTTTCTTTTCTGATTTTGTGAATTTCGATACAGTCTCTTTTACCTCTGGTTGGTTTGGCTAAGGGTTTATCTATCTTATTGTTTTTGTCAAAGAAACAGCTCCTGGTTTTGTTGATTCTTTGTATGGTGCTTTTCATTTCTGCTTCATTGATTTCAGCTCTGAGTTTTATTTCCTGCTTTCTACCCCCTTGGGTTTACTTAGTTCTTTTTGTTCTAGAGCTTTTACATGTGCTATCAAGCTCCTGATATATGCTCTCTCCTGTTTCTTTTCGCAAGAACTCAGATCTATAAGTTTTTATTTTTAGCTCTGCTTTCATTGTGTCACGTATGTTTGGGAATGTTGTGTCTTCATTTTCATTAAGTTCTAAGAAGTCTTTAATTTCTATCCTTATCTCTTCCTTGACCAATTTGTCATGGGAGTAAAGCATTTTTCAACTTCCATGTATTCGTGAGCATTCTGACATTATTGTTATTGTTGAAGACAAGTCTTAGTGTGTGGTGATCTTATATAATGCATGGGATTATTTCTATCTTCCTGTATCAGTTAAGGTCTGCTAAGGGACCGATTGTGTGGTCAATTTTGAAGAAGGTTCCCTGACGTTATGAGAAGAATGTATATCCTTATATTTTAGGATGGAATGTTCTATAAATATCTGTTAAATCCATTTGGTTCATAACTTCCATTATGTTCTCTACATCTCTGTTTAATTTCTGTTTCCAAGATCTCTCCAGTGATGAGGATGGGGTGTTGAAATATCCTACTATTATCATGTCAGGTGCAATGTGTGCTTTTAGCTTTAGTAAGTTTTCTTTTATGAAACCTCAGGATTTCTCGTGAGTCATTTTTACTGCACAAATCCAAATGTAAATACAACATTCTAGTTCTTGAGTTAATATTCTGGAAATTTACCTGGGTGAAGAAAGGCCTCACTCTAACTAGAGAGCTAACTATACAAATACAGAAATTACTAATGAAAAGTAAGTTGCTGTAAAAATATTTCAAATTAAAATATAGTCATTCTCTGTGTTGGCTGTGGGAAGGTTGTTTATTTGTTTTTGTTTTTAAATTTGATGGACAAATATTTACACTACATCAAAATAAGTGTGAAATGCCTAACAACAGAATCCTATGCATTCCAGCATTTTTTTTTCTACAAGAAGGGAGTCCACTGAATGGTCAAGTATGTTCAACAGCACTCTCGCTTCATAATTCTCAGAGCTTTAAGTCTACCCTATGTTCTCTACACTTAGATTTTTATAACTTTTATATGAATGGGTCAGATCTAATCTAATAGATCTAATAAAGTATTATACCTGACTATGTCCCCTGCCCCCACAAGAAAATCGTGTATTGTTTTTCTTTTTTTTTTTGTTGTTTTTGTTGTTTTGGAGAGCCAAAGTTTTTTCATTAACCCAAATAGAAAATTAATATAGTGATCAATTATTGAACAGAAACGAAAATTATGTATTGTGGTGAGAAATTCCCCAAAATAGAGTGTACCCAAATGCAAATCTAAAATGTTTGTGGCTAGACATGCACACAAGCTCATGACTCATGTAGCTGACAAGCATTCCACACCTGATCAACTTTAGTGATTTGGGAAATTAACTTATTCATACAGAAGCAAACTCATGGGGAATGCTTTTTTTCTTAGCCGTGTTTATAAGTGATCAAATGGTGAAGCAGGATGTAAACAAATACTGTTATCCTTCATTGTTGCTTATTTTAACAGTTTAATTTATGTACAACCTCTACGTGCTTTTTTCTATTGTGTTTCTCTGTGTTCTGTTCTCCATGAATATATAGGCATACAAGTGTGTGTGTGAGTGTGTGTATGAGTGTGTGTGTGTGTGTGTGTGTGTGTGTGTCTTATATGTATTTATAAACATAGATAACATGTTTATTTATTTAAAATTTGGAAATACTGAAGATCACATTTGATTTGTGGATTAACCATGTGCTGATCTACTCACATATCTCTGATATTTTATTATATCAAGTGAATAGAGAGAGAGCCAAGAGGCTGGTGATATCTCCTACTCTACACTTGTCAGGAAAAGTGGTCTATTTTTTGTCAAGAAAACCCAAACTTCAGCAAAGACATATACACTCCACAAAACAGGAAAGGACATCTCATTTGAAAGGAAAAGCTATCAGAGTGTGAGAAAAATGAGTTTGCCACATTCCAATATTTGTGGGACATGAGACTGAACTTCAGAAGATATAATGGGAAGGGACAGGCAGAATCCCTAAGGAACCAAAGCACGCTTAGCACTGGAGTTCCTCATTACATGAGAGCCTCCCTTCAGATATTGCAAGGATGGTAAACATAATGATAAGAACTTTGCAGTCCATACTCAGTCTCCACATAAGGCAACAATGTGAACAAGATGAAAAGTAGTCACCACTACAGTACTAACAGCTACTTTAGCAGTGGTATTGTGAAAAACAGAGTATAACTGGAGAGAGAAGAAAAGGTAGATATTTGAAAACAGTTCAGGCTCCATTTGGTTGAACTGAACAATTTTCCATGAAAGTAACCAAGCAATCACACCACAGGTGCCAAATGCAAAAATGAGCAAAGATTAACTGTATAAATACTATGTGTACAGAAATACAGGTAGTTTGTTGGAATTTATGATGTTGAGATGAAAGAATAGAAGGAATTTCTATCAAGTCAGGCACCATATCCTGTTCTTAGAATACTCACATTCAAGAGACTGAGACAGAGAAGTTAGAATTTCAGGTTAGCCCGAACTACATATCAAGACAATACATCTTTTATTCTTTTTTTCTTTATTTAAATCAAAAGTCTGGTTGATAGAATATCACGAACAATATTAAGAAAATAGAAATTTAACGCCTATGCAGTGATACTCCTGCTAAGAAAAACATGTTCTATAAAGAGACGTTAATTATTAAGTTACAAATACCAGCTGTCATATTGAAGGTTGTGGCATGAAGGGGTATGGTGTTGTTTGCTGGATCATTCTTCACTTCCATGTCTCATTTTACACATCTTAAAAAGCTTCTCTGATGACCTCCCTACTGTATAGACATCGATATGTGCCTTGCCTTGACTCTATGTATTAAAACCAGTAATTTATTTAGGACAAATGACTATTTGATTTTGCATTATCTTCAAAAATAATGTATCTTGAGGAATTTATAATTTCCTTATTGTGTGGGTTTGAATATTCATAATAGCAATCAGAGAATAATCGGGCCCAACACACACACAGGGTTTTTGAGACTATACCTGTGGCAATACGAAAGCATAGAAATAAGTAGGTTGATCTGTTTTTCTGCTTAACATTTATAACTAGTTACTGATTAGAATGGGGAAAAGTTGAGATACAGTCAAGGTTTTCTTTTCCTTAATTTCAATGATTGCTATAGAGTACATGTGAAACTGAACTCACCCATGGGAAAATTTCTGCCTGAACTGCATTAGTGCAAAGACTACAAGTTTGCACCAGCTTTGTAAATATTTGGACACTTGACTCAATGCTTAACACACTTTGGAAAATCTCCTGGTGTTAAGAGAGAAAGTATTAGATATGAAAATCTGTGAGAATAAATCACTCCTAAGCTTTGATTTTTGCGACTACAGAGAAAGACTTTGACTCTGATGTAACTGAGTGTCTAAAAGTATTAAAAAATCAATATCTCTTATCTGCAAGAATCCTTTTAGTGGCTTACTGCTCTGTCTTCCAGAAGATGAGTGTTAATTAGGCCAATTGCTCTTTTTGGCAGGAAAAGGGCTTGTCTGTCAAATGCTTTTCAATCGCCAAGAAGTTTGAGGTACCTGGAATGCTTCCTCCTGTTCATCCTCATCCTGCTCTCATGGCCTTTGTTATCTGCACCAGTCCATCTCTACACACCCCCATGTACATTTTTCTTGATGAACTTACTTATCCTGAAATTTGGTTACACTAGTTCTGTCATACACAATATATGGAGAGACTTGAAAGTGAGATCTGAGGAATCTCTCAGTGAGGGCTGCCACACAGACGTTTTTCTTCACACTTTTTGTATAATTCAGTGCTGCCTATTGCCAGCCATGGCCTTTGTCCACTGTATGGCCCTGCTTCATTCTGCAGCCCAAATGAGTAGTGAGGTATGTTCCCACATGGCAAGTGTTTCACGGGGAATAGGTTGCCTTGTAGGGTTGGGAAAAACTACTTGAGATCCAAATCTAACCACACACAAGGAGTTGAAAAATTATTGGTCATCTTCCATACCACAGTGATATCCATGCTGAACCCATCATCTTTGCTTAAAGTATGAAGAAGTCAAGACAGGACTGAAAAGAACTCTGGGTCTGAAGAAAGTTCTGATAATAAATAGATAATTAAGGATCCCAAAGTGATCTTTCAAAAAGGTGCAAAGTCTGTGAAAGAAAAGAAAAAAATAATAACTGTGTGTTTTCTGCTGTCTTGAAACAAACTTTAAGAAACATACCTTTCTTTTAAAGTGTTCTCTTTATTCACCACCATGCTTAATTGCAAACAATTGTAAAGTATGCTTGCTACTAAATTACTTTAGTAGATTAATCCTAGCTTAAGTGGTTTCCCTGGACAGAGTTTAAACCACATGTTAATGTCTCAGGTCTTGAAAATTCTCTGTATCCATTCTTAGCTATTTGGAAATCTTTCTCAGAAATTGTTTGTACATGATCTCAGCTCGTTATGATACAATTCCATATTCCTCAGTACATGTAAATTCTTTGCATTGACTGGAACTGCTAATTAGTTCTCAGGAGAGTGAATTGTTAACCTCTGCTTTGTGTACCATTTGATCAGTCCATACTTCAGTTCTGTTCACCCAGTGTCTATTATTTTGGAACAGGAGTAGTCTTTCCTCCACTTTTTGATTTCTAAAAGGGCTGTGGAAAAGAATTTCAGCCAGGTGATTCTCAACATCAATATCATAGTTTCAGATAAACACACACACACGTACACACACACACACACACACACACACACACACACACACACGCACACACACATACACACATGCACTTACACACACACATCCACACACACAAATATGCATTCACATACAGGAACTGAAGTGGGTTTACAAGTGACCGAATACAAATATAAAAGTCAGCTAGAGTTATATAATTAGATTCAGGTTGCTATTCAACAGTAAAATAAAATAATATAAAATTAGAATCTTGAGTCTTTATGAGTATAATGAAACAAAAATAAAATTCCATTTAAGTGTGCTGAAAATATTGAAGACATTGACAAATTACCATGACACCAAACTACAGTATTGTTTTAGGCATGAGTCACCCATAAGAAAGACAGTAATTATATTCCTCCTCAGACTCATTGTAATTGAGTCTACTTACATGCAGTAAGGACCATTCAGGTCAAAATGTTGGTAAAAAAATGATTTAGGATGTTGAAAGCAATGCATAAAGCATTGAAGAGACACACAGTCTTTCCATAGGCATTAAGTAATTCCTTTTTAACTTCTATTACTTTAAAAGGAAATACAAAAGAAAATACATTAAAATATTTTAAATATGAAAGGAAAATAATTTAAAATAATTTCCATTATTCCATATTTGGTTCTTGTTAAGATGACAGAATCTCTCCTAATGCTTAACTGCGATAAGCGAAGCAAGAAACACTTTGTGGTATCTGTGGCAAGTACATATAATCTCAACCTAAAAGAGGAAAACCACTGGGCAAATCCAAATTCAGAGACATTCTTGTAAGGTAAGTAGTTATCTTCAAAGGTGTGGTCACAGAAGATAAAAATATTAATGAATTATCACAAACTGAATGACTTAAGATATGTAATAGAAAGTAAATGTTAACTGATTTCTGGATTGGATATGGGCATAGAAAGTGTACAGTTCTAGAAACATTGTTGTTATGATTTGGTAAACCTACTGTGTTACTTGTAACAATTTTTTTTCAATTTTCTGATTTTTGAGAATTAGTCATTAGATTGCTTAAAGTATAAAAATTCAGGAATTAGGACACGACATAAAACCATACTGTTTCCTAGCAATTAAATCGGTTTTTCCTGTATAGTTTGAATTCTTCTTTATTTTTTGTATTTATTTATTTTTTTAATTTATTTATGTCTCAAATGCTGTCCTCCTTCCTGTTTTCCCCCCAGAGTCCCTTAAAACAAACAGCATCCCTTTCCGATTACTTCTTTCAAAAAGACAAAGCAACACTAGTTAAAAGTCATGTTTAGTCCCTTGATAGCTGTTCCTTTGGCCACACATTTGAAAATCTATATCATTGATAGTGCAGACATTAGGAAATATCTTCAAAAATGATCTTCAAAATTAAATATTCTCCAGTAATCAGCTATCAGCTATCAGCTTGACAAAAGTGGAAGAATCCATGAACAAAAATATCCTTGTAATGTACGTAGAGAAAATTGATCAGACAAGAAGGAAAACATGTAGCAACCTTCCTGGATTCAACACAATAGAGCCTACGTTCCTGTAGTGTATTCTTCATGAGTTTATAGAGTTTATGGGCTAATACCTGAAAAAGAACTCCTACAAAAACTAGCAGCAAATTAACTACAAACTGCAATGTTTATACAAACCAAAGAAATATGTAAAGTATTATTTTCAGCTCTATATGAGAATATTAATATTTTTTAATTCGTATATTAATAAAATTTTAATTTCATTTCTTGCAAATTCTTATTGCAATTTTTAAATAAATAGATTTTAAGTGACTTATGTGATCATTACATTTTAGTGGTTTTGATTGCACTTATAGAACAATAAAGTGTTTATTTGACTGTGATCATTACTATGAATATTCACGAAAATCAAATTATGTCAAGCAGGAACTACTCTTCTGTTTTTATACTTTTAGTTGTACATATGCTTGTTCACATGTGCAACACATGCATGCCTACTGTCCAGGAGGTTGAAGAAGGTGTGAGGTTCCGTGATGCTGAAATTACAGCCACTTGTGAGCTGTCAACGGGTTCTCTGGAAGAACAGGTAATGCTATTAATCACCGAATCATTCATTCATCTGCAGCAAACACCATTTTTTGTAAATATAGTGACTAAATTGTCCTGTCTTCTGCATAGACTACTGTTTTCTCAAATGTGATAATTTAATATTAAACATACACCCACCTGTTCTTAATCTCATATATATATATATATATATATATATATATGTATATATATATGTATATATATATGTATATATATATGTATGTATTTGTATATATGTATATATATATATATATCATACACACAAATACATACACAGCCACACACACTCACACTCACACACACACACACACACACACACTGCTCTTACATTCAAGTTTACTTACTTACTTACACACATACCACCTTCTTCTTACCTTCAAGTAGACTTATTATTTTCATAGTTATTTGTTTATTTATTCACTTTACATGCTGCACACTGCCCCATCCAGTTCACCCTCTCACAATCCTTCTCCCAGCCTTTCTCCTCTGAGCAGGAGGGGAACTCTGGGTATCTCCTCACCTGTATATCTAGTCTCTGGGTGGATCACACCATCTGCTAGTGAGGCCAGACACAGCAGCCTAGATGAATGGGTTGAGGAGGTAGAGGTCATATCCAGAAAGAGGCAGAGAGCTGGGTAAAAGATGCCCATGAATCAATGGGTGTTTCCTTAGTTGAGACTCACAGCCTCAGTGATATGGACCTGAAGAAGCAATCTCCGGTAGCCAGAGAGCAACCCAAATGGAGTGATAAAGACACCTACTTTTGACCCAAAATTTATTCTGACCACAAGAAATGAAGGCGCCGTGCATAGAACAGAGAGTGAGGAAATATCAACCAATGAGTTAGGTGTAGATCGAGACCCATCCCATGGATGAGCACCAATCCCTGACACTATTACTGACACTCTGTTATGCTTGGAGAAAGTGAGTTAACAAGTGGCTTCTTTGAGACACACAAGCCGCCAATTTGCATTTAGCCAAGACATCCATTAGCTATACCAGGGTGGTGCTTGGGGACACAGATGGAAGAACAGAATGAAAAGGATTATGGCCTCTAAGGATATAGGCAAATCCACAGGCTTTGTCTTCATGTGGTACTCAATAACTAGAATTGGGTTTCCCCAAAACATGTTGTATGTAGATGGGACATCTGTTTCTTTAAAATTCATTCATTTATTTACTCACTTTACATCCCAAGATCGGTGCTCCATCTTCAAGGTACGCCAACACCCATTGTCAGGGGAACCCATAAAAAGACAAAGCTATATATTTCCTACCCATGTCCTGGTGGCTCAGGCTCAGTCCATATTCACTCTCTGGTTAGTGGTTCAGTCTTTGACAAACCCCAAGAGTCCCCATGAGTTGATTCTATTGGTCTCTCTGTGAAGTCCCTCATATTATCTGGGCTCGATTCTTCACCTGTTTTTTTAAAGACTCCCCGAGCTCCAGCTAATGTTTGGTGGTGAATCTTTACACTTGTTTCTCTCAGCTATAGGGTGGAGTCACAGAGAGGAAAGTTATACTAGGAATCTGTCTGCAAGCATGATAGAATATCTTTAATGTATCAGAGATAGGTGATTGCTCACGCGGTAGGTCTCAATCTGTAATAACCATTGGTTGGAAATTCCTTCCATGTCTACTGTTTCAGTCTTTGTCTCTGAAGATCTTGTAGGCTGTGTTCACTTACTTGAAGGTTTAATGGGTGGGTTTTTTTCCTTGTCACATCACTGTGAGTCATTCCTGGCTACAGAATTGGCAAATTAAGGATCTGTACCCTCATTGCTACAGTCACCCCAATAGACATCCTGGGGACTCGCCCTTCCCAGTTCTCTGGATCTTCCTTGAGATATGCACCCCACACTTGTGATTTCCATTCTCTTTTCCCTGCTTTCCCTATAACTAATTCCTCCAAAGCCCACTCCCTTCCCTACCCTCCCCTCCCATTCAGTTTCCTCCTCCCCTCCATCCTCCTCAATATTTATTATGCTAAATGCATTTTAAAGTCAATATTTAGGAAAAAACACTGTGTAAAGTGTAGGAAGTATCCCACTCACATGTTGCCACAGTGGACTGTGCTAGTGGAAATTTGTCTCTACAACCTCTCAGTACTAGAAGTCGTCTTAGGCTTCCTATGTGTATAGATATTTGGTCTTTTCCTTGGGATTTCTGGCGCGTTTTCTAAGACTGATTATAGTCTCATTGCTTATCAGGCCGTATAAATCTGGATATAGATATTTTTTGATAGTTATCAGATAGTATACAAGCTAGCCAAGACATAATATAGATTTTAAGCCTTTCTCAAGCTGAAATGAAGAACTAAATATTATTTCTAACTGATATAGTAACAGACTGGGTAGTTGAATATATCAAATGCTTTATAAATTGTTGAATGGTAATAATCTTACTCAATTGATATATAAATGAAAAGTCTGTTTAACTGGACAAAAAGGGGGAAACATTGTTTACACTGAAGTTATCTGTATTTTGATGCTAATCCACTGCTCTAAGGACAGCTGCCTTGTCCTGTACTCAGAACTCAGGTGAATTCTGCAAAACCACTTTACCATTAAATTTGTGAAGTACAGGTGAGGGGCAGGTCCAGTATAGAAGGAGGTGCCTATCATTGGAGGAAGGAAGGATGGACAGGAAAGAAGTTTGAAGGAAGTAGAAGAGACTAGAGGAAAAAGGAGAGACAGAAAGAGGAGAGGTGAGAAGCCACGGCAGGTGAAGTTAAGATTCTGCTCTGTGTATTTACTTGTTGTTATTAATGTTCCAAAGGTATGGATGGTACCAGGCTTGGTATGCTTAAGTGGGCTATTATATCTTATCAATTGGGTCAAAGATTATTTTGTTGTGTGTTCTTTTTATGTGAGGATTTATGTAAGAATGTGTGTGGCAGTAAGAGACACTGGGCAGATGAGGAGTAGGGCTGTATTCAACCAAGATATCTAGCAGAGGCTTGGGAAACTACAGTGACAGTGTTAGCGGGTAAAAGACTACTTTTATTTTTATATTTTTGCAACAGCACATTCACTTCTGTATTTGACATGCTCTAGGTGTGTCCCAAGGAAAGATCTACATCTGGTTCCAGACAGAATGTGCTTCTTAGGTTTATCAATCTTATCTAGTTTTGGTGGCTGATTTTATATATATATTTAACATGGATTCTGAGCAGCTACGTCAAGAATGTAGAATCCACAAATGCCAATGCCAAATAGAATCGCTCCTGTTTTTTGAGCCCATTAAATTTGAAGTTTCACTCGGACCTCAAGTTCTTCCTCCTGTCAATCCTTTATCTTATCTTGGCCAGAAGAAAGAATCATTTTAAAACATCCAAAATGCTGAAATATCACCCTTGAAACACAGGAAGGTAGATATTACAGAAATGATATCTAATGGGACTACAGAAACATTTTCAATTGTCCCTGCTCTCCTTTTATTTACTCAGGCAGCTATGTATATGCATAAAATAAAAATTTGATAGTTTATCATTTTAAGTAGATACACAATATTTACACTTGCAAATTCACTTTATAGCTTGGCCACCTTTGTTGCCAAAATCATTGCAAAAATCTAGAATTGGTAAACAGAATGTTTGAATACACATACAGGAATATCTATAAAGTCTCTAACAAGGAATGAACAATTAGAAAATGAAATACAAAATTCACTCAGTTAAATGCCTGCAGAGAAAAAAATGGCCTTTGAGAAAGAGGGAAAATCTAGAAAATTGAACAGTTTGTAACAGGAATGGACCTGCAATAGAGCACATCTAGATGAATCTCCTACAACCCATGTTCCTAGATCTTTTCTACCCAATACAAGCCCCTAACGGACTTGGTCCATTAAGAGCCTGTAACCACTGATGAAGAAAAGAGAAGTTTCCAGCTGTAGAGAGATATAGTACAAAGGTTACCACTGTGTCACAGGAGACTCTCCTGGAATAGGCACTCTGAATCTGGTCAATAGGCGAAAGCAGGTAGGCCATGGCAGTTCTCAGTGACATCATCATTTGGCCCTCCCTGAAAAATTTATTGTACCCTGAGAGCACTAGCTTTTGTGATGTCACAAGGAACTGCATCACAGATATTCCTGCAGTACACCTAGGGAATACTAAATGGCCTCTATTTCAGTACAAACAGTCATTTGGGAGGGAGAATGAAGAGTATGTACATAACAGAAATGAGTAGAAGAATGTTGGCCTTCTGTTTAGTTTAAAAAATGAAATATGTGGTACATGGGAAAGCACAGTGAGTGCTGTGTAGGGGTTGTGAGGGTTCACTGAACACATAGCCTTGATCTGAGCCTTCCATATATGGGATTCAGGAAGTGCGAACCTCTCAGTAGCATCTGGTTTTGGCTTGTTATGGTTCCTGGGAATCAGAGATTTTTTATCATTAATTTTATTATTCCAAAAGTCAGGTGTTGGGACAGGTATAGTGTTTTTTTTTTCTGAGAGCCCATGCCTTTTATTTTTTCCCCCCAAAAGGAAAAGACCTAAGGAGGAAGTGGTGACAAGTATTGTATGCTCAGCTCAGAGTAATCTCCTCCAGCTTTGATTCCTATAGTACAGTTTCTGTCTGACACTGACATCTGGGAGAGAGAAACACTTCTATTTTAAACCTTCATCACCTCATTCTTTCCACTAGTGTTATGCTGACTACCATTCCCTGACAGTGTCCCTCTAGATTTCTGAATCAATATGTCTGATTACCTTGCAGTTTTATTTACTTATATTTCTTTGATTTTTTTTAATTTTTAAGTTAATTTTAATACTTTTTGGATATTTCTATATCTACATTTTAAATGTTTTTTTCCTCTCCCAGTATCCTCTCCATAAGAGACCTGAACGTTTCCTCTCCTTTACATTTAAACCCCCTTACTGCCCCTCGACATTTCCTTGAACTGGGAGTCAAACCTAGGGAGAACCAAGGGCCTCCTTCCTTTGGTGTCCAACAATGCAATCCTCTGCTATACATGCAGTTGGACCCATAGGTCTGCCCATGCACAGTCTTTGAATACCTGTATAGTACCAGAATGTTCTTGTTCATTGTCATTGTTCTACTGATGGGGTAGGAGCATCTTCAGCTCTAGTAAACCTTTCTCAAAATTTACCAAGAAGAGGTCCATTTACAAATCTCTGGTTTGCCACTGGCACTCACTTGTGTAAATAACATGCTCTAGCTGTGTCTCTCAGGAAATATATATAACCTGTCCCTTGAATCATGCACTTCAAGCTTCATTAATCTTAATCATATCTAATTTTTGGTGGCTGATCTATCTATCTATCTATCTATCTATCTAGTTATCTATCTAGATATCTATCCTTGTCTCTGTCTCTGTCTCTGTCTCTCTCTCTATATATATATATATATATATATATATATATATATTTGGTGGCTTCTACATCTATGAAATTATGTGAAATTTTAATATGGATTCTGTGCTCCTAGGTGAAGAATGGAGTATCCACAAATGACAATACCAAATATACTCCCTCCTGTTCTTATGAGCCTATTGAGGTTGAGGTTTTACTGGAACTCAAGCTCTCCTCATTCTTCTCCCTTCATCAACCTGTATCTATTGTTTGGCTTGAAAAGTATAATTGTAAAACATCCAAAAGCCTGAAGTCTCACCCTTGGAACACAGGAAGGTAGATATTAAAGAATAATATCTAATGTGACTACAGAACTGCATTCTATAGTCCATGCTGTCCTTTGATTCACTGATGTCAGGTAATTTCTGCATTAAATAAAAATTTGGGCGTTTATCATTTGAAGTAGGTAATAACAATATTTACACTATTAAATTCACTTCCTTTAGCTTGGCCAGCTTTGTTGCGAAAATCATTGCAAAAAACTAGATTTGGAAAACAGAATTATTGAGTACACATTCAGGAATATCTATAAAGTCCCCTATCAAGGAATTAACAATTAGAAAATTAAATACATAATCCACTCATTTTAATATCTGTAGGGAAACAATGCCCTTTGGGAAACAGATAGAACTTAGGAAATTGAACTGTTTTTCACAGGAATGGACCTGGTAATAAAATTATCCAGAAGACTCTCCTACATCCCATGTTACTAGGTATTTTCTACACATGCCAAGACCCTGAATAACTTTGTCCATTCAGAGCAGGTAACCACTCATAAAGCAAAGGGAACTCTCTAGCATTAGAGAGATGTTCTGCATAAATGTTTCCACTGTGTCAAAGGAGACACTCCTGGAAAGGGCACCCTAGAATCTGGTCAATATTAAGAAAGATCTTTAGCAGGTAGGCCATGGCAATTCTCAGGGATAATGTCATTAGGCCGTATGTAAAATCTCTTGCAACCTAGAGAGCCCTAGCTTTTTCTGTGATATCAAAAGTAATGTCGCACTGCAGCTGCCTCTCAGACATCCCTTTAGTACCTAAGGTTTATTTTTTTTTTTATTAACTTGAGTATTTCTTATATACATTTCGAGTGTTATTCCCTTTCCCGGTTTCCGGGCAAACATCCCTCTCCCCTCCCCTTCCTTATGGGTGTTCCCCTACCAAACCACCCATTGCTGCCCCCCCATAGTCTAGTTCACTGGGGGTTCAGTCTTAGCAGGACCCAGGGCTTCCCCTTCCACTGGTGCTCTTACTAGGATATTTCTCATTGCTACCCATGGGTCAGAGTCCAGGGTCAGTCCATGTATAGTCTTTAGGTAGTGCTTAGTCCCTGGAAGCTCTGGTTGCTTAAGGTTGTTGTACTTTTGGGGTCTCGAGCCCCTTCCAAGCTCTTCCAGTTCTTTCTCTGATTCCTCTAACAGGGGACCTATTCTCAGTTCAGTGGTTTGCTGGTTAGCATTCGCCTCTGTAATGGTTTTTTGTATTCTGGCTGTGTCTCTCAGGAGCGATCTACATCCGGCTCCTGTCGGTCTGCACTTCTTTGCTTCATCCATCTATTCAATTGGGTGGCTGTATACAAAGGGGCCACATGTGGGGCAGGCTCTGAATGGGTGTTCCTTCAGTCTCTGTTTTAATCTTTGCCTCTCCCTTCCCTGCCAAGGGTATTCTTTTTCCTCATTTGTTAAAGGAGGAAGCATTCACATTTTGATCATCCATTCTGAGTTTTGTTTGTTCCTGCCACTGGGCCAATAGCCACTTATCAATGAGTGCATACCATGTACGTCTTTCTGTATTGGGTTAGCTCACTCAGGATGATATTTTCCAGTTCCAACCATTTGCCTACGAATTTCATAAACTCGTTGATTTTGAGATAGCTGAGTATTCAATTGTAGATGTACCACATTTTCTGTATCCATTCCTCTGTTGAAGGGCATCTGGGTTCTTTCCATTTTCTGGCTATTATAAATAAGGCTGCGATGAACATAGTGGAGCCACGTGTCTCTTTTATATGTTGAGGCATCTTTTGGGTATATGCCCAAGAGTGGTATAGCTGGATCCTCAGGCAGTTCAATGTCCAATTTTCTGAGGAACCTCCAGACTGATTTCCAGAATGGTTTACCAGTCTGCAATCCCACCAACAATGGAGGAGTGTTCTCTTTCTCCACATCCTCGCCAGCATCTGCTGTCACCTGAGTTTTTGATCTTAGCCATTCTCACTGGTGTGAGGTGAAATCTCAGTGTTGTTTTGATTTGCATTTCCCTTATGACTAAAGATGTTGAACATTTCTTTAGGTGTTTCTCAGCCATTCGGCATTCCTCAGCTGTGAATTCTTTGTTTAGCTCTGAATCCCATTTTTTAATAGGGTTATTTGTTTCCCTGTGGTCTAACTTTGAGTTCTTTGTATATTTTGGATATAAGGACTCTATCTGTTGTAGGATTGGTAAAGATCTTTTCCCAATCTGTTGGCTGCCGTTTTGTCCTAACCACAGTGTCCTTTGCCTTACAGAAGCTTTGCCGTTTTATTAGATCCTATTTGTCGATTCTTGATCTTAGAGCATAAGCCATTGGTGTTTTGTTCAGGAAATTTTTCCAGTGCTCATGTGTTCCAGATGCTTCCCTATTTTTTCTTCTATTAGTTTGAGTGTGTCTGGTTTGATGTGGAGGTCCTTCATCCACTTGGGCTTAAGCTTTGTACAGGGTGATAAGGATGGTTCGATCTGCATTCTTCTACATGTTGCTCTCCAGTTGAACCAGCACCATTTGCTGAAAATGCCATCTTTTCCCATTGGATGGTTTTGGCTCCTTTGTCAAAAATCAAGTGACCATAGGTGTGTGGGTTCATTTCTGGGTTCCCAATTCTATTCCATTGGCCTATCTGTCTGTCTCTGTACCAATACCATGCAGTTTTTATCACTATTGCTCTGTAATACTGCTTGAGTTCAGGGATAGTGATTCCCCCTGAAGTCCTTTTATTGTTGAGAATAGCTTTAGCTATCCTGGGTTTTTTGTTATTCCAGATGAATTTGCAAATTGTTCTGTCTAACTCTTGAAGAATTGGATTGGTATTTTGATGGGGATTGCATTGAATCTGTAGATTGCTTTTGGTAAAATGGCCATTTTTACTAAATTAATCCTGCCAATCCATGAGCATGGGAGATCTTTCCATCTTCTGAGGTCTTCTTCAATTTCTTTCCTCAGTGTCTTGAAGTTCTTATTGTACAGATCTTTTACTTGCTTGGTTAAAGTCACACCGAGGTACTTTATATTATTTGGGTCTATTATGAAGGGTGTCATTTCCCTAATTACTTTCTCGGCTTGTTTCTCTTTTGTATAGAGGAAGGCAACTGATTTATTTGAGTTAATTTTATAACCAGCCACTTTGCTGAAGTTGTTTATCAGCTTTAGTAGTTCTCTGGTGGAACTTTTGGGATCACTTAAATATACTATCATGTCATCTGCAAATAGTGATATTTTGACCTCTTCTTTTCCGATCTGTATCCCCTTGATCTCCTTTTGTTGTCTGATTGCTCTGGCTAGAACTTCAAGAATTATATTGAATAAGTAGGGAGAGAGTGGGCAGCCTTGTCTAGTCCCTGATTTTAATTGGATTGCTTCAGTTTCTCTCCATTTAGTTTAATGTTAGCAACTGGTTTGCTGTATATGGCTTTTACTATGTTTAGGTATGGGCCTTGAATTCCTATTCTTTCCAGGACTTTTATCATGAAGGGGTGTTGAATTTTGTCAAATGCTTTCTCAGCATCTAATGAAATGATCATGTGGTTCTGTTCTTTCAGTTTGTTTATATAATGGATCACATTGATGGTTTTCCGTATATTAAACCATCCCTGCATGCCTGGATGAAGCCTACTTGATCATGGTGGATGATTGTTTTGATGTGCTCTTGAATTCGCTTTGCCAGAATTTTATTGAATATTTTTGCATCGATATTCATAAGGGAAATTGGTCTGAAGTTCTCTTTTCTTTGTTGTGTCTTTGTGTGGTTTAGGTATAAGAGTAATTGTGGCTTCGTAGAAGGAATTCGGTAGTGCTCCATCTGTTTCAATTTTGTGCAATAGTTTGGATAATATTGGTATGAGGTCTTCTATGAAGGTTTGATAGAATTCTGCACTAAACCCGTCTGGACCTGGACTCTTTTTGGTTGGGAGACCTTTTAATGACTGCTTCTATTCCCTTAGGAGTTATGGGGTTGTTTAACTGGTTTATCTGTTCCTGATTTAAGTTCGATACCTGGTATCTGTCTAGGAAATTGTCCATTTCCTGAAGATTTTCAAGTTTTGTTGAATATAGGTTTTTAATAGTAAGATCTGATGATTTTTTGAATTTTCTCTGAATCTGTAGTTATGTCTCCCTTTTCATTTCTGATTTTGTTAATTTGGATGCACTCTGTGTCCTCTTGTTAGTCTGGCTAAGGGTTTATCTATCTTGTTGATTTTCTCAAAGAACCAACTTTTGGTTCTGTTGATTCTTTCTATGGTCCTTTTTGTTTCTACTTGGTTGATTAAAGCTCTGAGTTTGATTATTTCCTGCCTTCTACTCCTCCTGGGTTTATTTGCTTCTTTTTGTTCTGCTTTTTAGGTGTGCTGTAGCTGCTGACATATGCTCTTTCCTGTTTCTTTCTGCAGGCACTCAGCCCTATGAGTTTTCCTCTTCGCACAGCTTTCATTGTGTCCCATAAGTTTGGGTATGTTGTACCTTCATTTTCATTAAATTCTAAAAAGTTTTTAATTTCCTTTTCTTTATTTCTTCCTTGACCAGGTTATCATTGAGTAGAGCATTGTTCAATTTCCACGTATATGTGGGCATTCTTCCCTTATTGTTATTGAACACCAGTTTTAGGCCGTGGTGGTCCGATAGCACGCATGGGATTATTTTCATCTTTCTGTACCTGTTGAGGCCCGTTTTTTTGACCAATTATATGGTCAATTTTGAGAAAGTACCATGAGGAGCTGAGAAGAAGGTATATCCTTTTGCTTTAGGATAGAATGTTCTATAAATATCCGTTAAGTCCATTTGGCTCATGACTTCTCTTAGTCTGTCGACATCACTGTTTAATTTCTGTTTACATGATCTGTCCATTGATGAGAGTGGGGTGTTGAAATCTCCCACTATTATTGTGTGAGGTGCAATGTGTGTTTTGAGCTTTAGTAAGGTTTCTTTTACGTATGTAGGTGCCCTTGTATTGGGGCATAGATATTTAGGATTGAGAGTTCATCTTGGTGGATTTTTCCTTTGATGAATATGAAGTGTCCTTCCTTATCTTTTTTGATGACTTTTGTCTGAAATTGATTTTATTTGATATTAGAATGGCTACTCCAGCTTGCTTCTTCTGACCATTTCCTTGAAAGTTGTTTTCCAGCCTTTCACTATGAGGTAGTGTCTGTCTTTGTCTCTGAGGTGTGTTTCCTGTAGGCAGCAGAATGCAGGGTCCTCGTTGTATCCAGTTTGTTAATCTATGTCTTTTTATTGGGGAGCTGAGGCCATTGATATTGAGAGATATTAAGGAATAGTGATTATTGCTTCCCGTTATATTCATATTTGGATGAGAGGTTATGTTTGTGTGCTTTCATTCTCTTTGTGTTGTTGCCAAGACGATTAGTTTCTTGCTTCTTCTAGGGTATAGCTTGCCTCCTTATGTTGGGCTTTACCATTTATTATCCTTTGTAGTGCTGGATTTGTAAAAGATATTGTGTAAATTTGGTTTTGTCATGGAATATCTTGGTTTCTCCATCAATGTTAATTGAGAGTTTTGCTGGATACAGTAACATGGGCTGGGATTTGTGTTCTCTTAGGGTATGTATAACATCAGTCCAGGATCTTCTGGCCTTCATAGTTTCTGTCGAGTGTCTGGTGTGATTCTGATAGGTCTCCCTTTATATGTTACTTGACCTTTTCCTTTACTGCTTTTAATATTCTTTCTTTATTTTGTGCGTTTGGTGTTTTGACAATTATGACGGGAGGTGTTTCTTTTTCTGGTCCAATCTATTTGGAGTTCTGTAGGCTTCCTTTATGTCTATGGGTATCTCTTTTTAGGTTAGGGAAGTTTTCTTCTATAATTTTGTTGAAGATATTTACTGGTCCTTTGAGCTGGGAGTCTTCACTCTCTTCTATACCTATTATCCTTAGGTTTGATCTTTCTCATTGAGTCCTGGATTTCCTGTATGTTTTGGACCAGTAGCTTTTTCCGCTTTACATTATCTTTGACAGTTGAGTCAATGACTTTATGGAATCTTCTGCTCCTGATATTCTCTCTTCCATCTCTTGTATTCTGTTGGTAAAGCTTGTATCTACAGCTCCTTGTCTCTTCTTTGTTTTTCTATATCCAGGGTTGTTTCCATGTGTTCTTTCTTGATTGCTTCTATTTCCATTTTTAATTCCTTCAACTGTTTGATTGTGTTTTCCTGGAATTCTCTTTCAGGGATTTTTGTGTCTCCTCTCTATGGGCTTCTACTTGTTTATTTATGTTTTCCTGGAATTCTTTCAGGGATTTTTGTGTCTCCTCTCTATGGGCTTCTACTTGTTTATTTATGTTTTCCTGGAATTCTTTCAGGGATTTTTGCGATTCTTTCAGGCATTTTTGTGATTCCTCTCTGTAGGCTTCTTACTTGTTCTCTAAGGGAGTTCTTCATGTCTTTCTTGAAGTCCTCCAGCATCATGATCATAAATGATTTTGGAACTAGATCTTGCTTTTCTGGTGTGTTTAGATATTCCATGTTTGTTTTGATGGGAGAATTTGGGCTCCGATGGTGCCATGTAGTCTTGGTTTCTGTTGCTTGGGTTCCTGCGCTTGCCTCTCGCCATCAGATTATCTCTAGTGTTACTTTGTTCTGCTATTTCTGACAGTGGCTAGACTGTCCTATAAGCCTGTGTGTCAGGAGTGCTGTAGACCTGTTTTCCTCTCTTTCATTCAGTTATGGGTACAGAGTGTTCACTTTCCGGCGTGTGGTTTTTTCTCTCTACAGGTCTTCAGCTGTTCCTGTGGGCCTGTGTCTTGAGTTCACCAGGCAGCTTTCTTGCAGCAGAAAAGTTGGTCTTACCTGTGGTCCCGAGGCTCAAGTTCACTCCTGGGGTGCTACTCACGGGCTTCTGCAGCAGCAGCAACCAGAAGACCTGTGCCGCCTTTTCCAGGAGCTTCAGTGCACCAGGTTCCAGATGGTCTTTGGCTTTTTCCTCTGGCGTCCGAGATGTGTGTGCAGAGAGCAGTCTCTTCTGGTTTCCCAGGCTTGTCTGCCTCACTGAAGGTTCAGCTCTCCCTCCCACGGGATTTGGGCAGAGAACTGTTTATCCGGTCTGTTTCCTTCTGGTTCTGGTGGTGTCTCAGGCACAGGGGTCCTGCCGCTCCTGGGCCCCTCCCCACGGGAGCCCAGAGGCCTCATACAGTTTCCCCTTGGGCCAGGGATGTGGGCAGGGTGAGCAGAGTTGGTGGTCTCTTCCGCTCTGCAGCCTCAGGAGTGCCCACTTGACCAGGCGGTTGGGTCTCTCTCTCACAGGGTCTGGGGGCAGAAAGCTGCTGCGGGCCGGAATCCGCGGGGTGTCGGCATTGATTTTCTTATCGCATTGAAAGCACCTTCAGCTCTTGTAATCCTTTCTCAAACCTACCAACCAGAGATGTGTTTTCAGTTCACTGGTTTGCCACTACCATTCACTTCTGTATTTGATATGTTTTAGCTGTGTCTCTCAGTAAAGACCTATATCCGTTTTTTCAAGTCATGCAATTAGAAGCTTCATCAATCTTATCTACTTTTGGTGGTGATATATATATATATATATATATATATACATATATATATATATATATCTGTATCTGTATCTGTATCTATCTATATCTATATCTATACATCATATACATCATATACATCATATACATCATATACATCATATACATCATATACATCATATACATCATATACATCATATACATCATATACATCATATACATCATATACATCATATACATCATATACATCATATACATCATATACATCATATACATCATATACACATACATCTACATATACATCATATACATCATATACATCATATACATCATATACATCATATACATCATATACATCATATACATATACATATACATATACATATATATATATACATATACATATACATATACATATACATATACATATACATATACATATACATATACATATACATATACATATACATATACATATACATATACATATACATATACATATACATATACATATACATATACATATACATATACATATACATATACATATACATATACATATACATATACATATACATATACATATACATATACATACACACATATACATATACATATACATACACACATATACATATATTCATATATATATGTATATATGTATATATATATATATATGAGGTTAGATGGAATTTTATCTGGATTCCTGGAAACATGGTCAAGAAAGCAGAATCCAGAAGTGGCAGTGCCAAACAGACTCTCTCTTCTGTCCTTATGAATCTAATGAAGCTGAGGTTTCACTGTACCTCAAGCCATTCCTTATCCTGCACATGCTCCTGAATCTTGTTTGGCCTGAAGAAAGAATCATACTAAAACGTCCAAATCTTTCAAGTCTCTTCCTGGGAACTCATGAAGGTAGATATTAGAGAACTGATATATACTGGGACTAAAAAAAAAATTTCTATAGCCCATGCTGTCCTTTGCTTTAATGATGTCTTGTAATTTTTGGATAAAATAAGAATTTGGCAGATTATGATTTGAAGAAGGTACACAATATTTACACTTTTATATTCACTCTATAGCTGTGCCCCCTTTGTTGACAAAATTATTGCAAAAATCAATTGGAAAACAGAATTTTTGAGTACATATTCAGGAATATATATAATGTCTGAAGAAAGAATCAGAGAAACATCCAAAACCTTCAAGTATTGCCCTGGGACCACAGGAAGGTAAATATTAGAGAACTGATATCTAATAGAACTACAGAACCACATTCTATAGTCCATTTTTAGTAATGTCTGGTAATTTTTGGGTAAAATAAGGATTTGGGAGTTTATCATTTTTGAAAGAGGTACACAATATTTACACTGTTATATTCACTCTATAGCTGGGCCATACAGCTGCTAATCCATTATAAAATGGAATTGGAAAAAAATGAAATTTTTGAGTACACATGCAGGAATATATATAATGTGCACTGTCAATTAATGTACAATCAGAAAATGTAGCACAATATTCACTCATTAAAGGTCTGTAGGGAAAATACTGGCACCTGGGAACAGAGAAAACCTAGGTAATTGAACTTATTGTCACAGGATTGGACTTGAGAAAAATTTAATATACAGAAGAATCTCCTTCCTTACGTTATCCTAGATCATTTCTAACCATGACGAGCCCCTGACTAACTTTTCTTCATTCAGAACATGTAACCACTAATGAAGCAGAGAGAAGTCTCTAGCTTTAGAGAGATGTAGCATGTAAAGGTTTCTACTGTGTCACAGGAGACACTCCTGAGAGGCTGCCTCCAAATCTGGTCAATGTAAGGAAAGCTGTTCGGCAGGTAGGCCACGTTCTCAGTGACTTCATCATTAGGCCCTGCCTGAAAAATCTCTGGTATCGTGGAGAGCCCTAGCTTCATCTGTGATGTCACAAGTGTTGTCATGTCAGCCACTGCCTCTCAGATATTCCTTCCATATTTCTATGGTTTACTAATTGGCCTCTAATTCAGAGTAAAGAGCCATTTGGAAGGGAGGACAAATAGGATGAAGAGATCAGAGATGGGAGAAGGAAGATGGCCTTCTGTCATGGTATAATAGAAAAAAGAAGAAATATGTGTTTCTGGGAAAACACCCTGGTAGGATGGCTTTAGTTCTTTCTTTCTCTAGGTTAACCGAGCTCTTGGAGAAGCTGCTGAACATCCTAAAGACCTTTGGGCAGATGGAAAAGTTTCTTTTTAGATTTTGATGTTCCTGGGGATTTTTGGCTGATGGTAAATGTTTCCTAGAAAAATGCTAGAACCAGATTGTTTTTTAGATGCTTTTTAGAAGACAAGGAATTTTTTCATACTTTGGTTAATGGCACAATGTCTAATTGATTTTTTTTTCAGAGTGGGCTTTCCCTCAGACTGTTGATATATAAAAAAGTTTTTGTATTTTTGAAATCTAATTTCCACAATGACAAATTACTTTGAGGATGTAGAACACTTTCTGGAGCCCTTTACAGAGTGGTGAAGAAATTCCCTGAAACTCTAGGCAGACAGTGAACATACCTTTTGCTGGAGGAGGAATTACGAGAGCATCTTGGGAAAATATGGAATGTCCAGCATACTCTTGTAAGGATTGGAAACCTCTCCAAACATTTCATCATTTTTGGAAAATTTCAAGGCTCCTTTGGATAGATTGAGAAGGTGTGGGACCAAACTGAGGAGTAGTTGTAGCTTTTGGTGTATCTTTGAGAACAGAAGATGGCACAAGTTCCCTTTTTAGCAGAAGGGAGAAAGTTGAAACTGTCTTCCTTAGAGGAGAAATTTCTCAAGACTCTTCAGTAGGATCAAATCTTAACCCTTTGTTTCTAGAAACTGGAGGCCTGTGGTCGACTTTGGTAGAGGGAGATAGTCTACTATTTCTTCCCAGAGTGGACATGTGAAATAAATCTACTTAGGTAGATGGGTACATAGTTGTAAAGCATGGTGTTTAGATGCAGTAGATCCTAAGACATCCTTCTCAGATGAGGAAGGTCTTAATGTGCTGTGTATATGTGTAGAAATCCTGACTGTGATGTCAGAATGGGGGTTAGGCAATAGGAGCTACTTCTGAAGATGTGACTTCTCCTAAAGCATCATGGACATATGTGAGATGTCTTAGAGCTTCATGCAGCAGATAAGGATGTTTCTAGATATTGTTGTGTAATTTGAGGAAGTTCCATGAAAAATTTCTTCACTGGAGAAGAGGAAACAGACTTTTGTATAGAAGTGTCAGGATCCCTAGGCTTTGATAGACACAAAACAGGTTCCAAGGAACCTTCAGAAGATTAGGTAAAACTACATTCTTTGGGTATTTGGCAGATGTTCTGAGTCTGCTTGTGGGTATAAAGAAGGACTGACAACCCTTTGTGCACATTTGGAAGAGTGTGAAACATCTTCTTTAGTTGGGGAAGATGGCTGATCTTGAGGAGATAAGGGAAGTTCCTATAGCCTACTGTGAAATTTGCGGGAGGTTGTATGCATTCTTTGCACAAATGGAATCCAAGAATTCCATTTCTTCAGATGTCGAGGATCCTACAGACACTGGTGTTTGCTTACCATGTTTCCCGACTCTCGTTCACATATGGTTGGATCCGTAACCTTCTCTTCAGATGGAATATGTCCTAGAAACATCTTTTGTACATGTGTCACAACCACAAGCCATTTCTAAAGATGTGACTGTGGGTAGAATTCCTTTGTAGATGTTTCTTGTCCCACAGTCTCTTTATAAGATAGCGTATTACTCAGGGAATACTGGTCAACTTTGGGAAATTCTAGCATCTCTGATGTATATGTGGAACATTTTTGAGCCTCTCCCTTTAGGAAAGAATGACTCCAGTCCACTGGAGGAGGTAGGGAATAGTTTATCTTCTCTCTACATTGTATAAATATGGAGTCTGTATGGTTCATTGACTGTGTTTTGTGATAAACTTGACTCTTTTGGCCCTTATGACAAGTCGGGAGGATCCTTTTCGGTGGTAGAGCATATGTGTGTGAATAAATCCCTGTTTATAGGGACATTAGAAGTACTGTGAGATGTTGAGGGTGCTAAATCACATTTTTATGTGCAGAAGGAAGAAGAGTCCCTTGAGTGAACTCAGAATTTTGTTCCACATCTTGAGTGGGGTGTGGAACTCTCAAGAGCCCCTTCTGAAACTGGCAATGGTCCTTGATCTAATGGTGTACATGCAGAAAGTTTTGTCTCTGCTTGGTCTTGTACGTGTCTTATGAGGTTCACGTGGGGATTTGTGACAGTATTTTGTACCCTTTGGACCATAAGTGATGAATTAAGCCCATTTTTAATATTGGAGGACTCTGAAGCTCCTCTTGGTTTAATAGGGAAGCTCTGAATTCCCTTAGTCAGCAGAATCAGGTTTCAAACTCATTATACCCGAAGCAGATTGCAGAAGGGACTTTGGTGGAGATGGAGGACATCTTTGACTATCTTTGTGAGTGGACATAACTCTCTGCCCTGCTTTGACAGCTGGCAAAGGTAGTAAAGTCTCATATGGAGAGGGGGCAGGACTAATCCTTTGTAGAACATGAGAAATCACTGAGATTAGCTCCTAAGACAAGAACCCACTCTTCTGTGATCAGCTCTTGTCCCACAGAGTTTCCAAAGCTGTTTCAAAATGTTAATTCCCTATCCTACAGTTCTCCAGTCTTTCCAATTCTTCTCCAAAGTGTGTTGGAGAAGACCCTCTGGTCAAGGGGATGAATATAGGAGTAGTCAAGCTGCAGGAGCCCTGCAGTCCAAACTGCACCTGGATCTGAACTTGTCCAAACCGCATCCTACACCCAAATTTCGTGTGGGGTGGGGAATACATAGACCATCAGAGGGGCAGAAACCCTGAGAACTCTGTTCACATTTTTGACTTAAGAAAAAAAAAAAAAAAAACACCTAGCTCCATCTCGGCCCTCCTGTGCATAGGGACCTAGGAGCAGTAGGGGCAGAACATTTCTGGCTGCAGCTCTCATAGAGAGCTGAAAGTCAGCCCGAGGAGCGTCTTCAGGCCTGAGACCAGAGGTGAATCAAAATTTTCTGCTCTAAGTGACCTGATTGGTGGACTCAGGACACGAAAAAACAGAACTCCTCTGGGAGAAGGCATTTCAGTTTCTAGCTGGCTCCTGAGCTTTACTACTCCTGACCCAGAGCTCCCTGCTCCCAGATGCTGTGGGAGAGAGAGCTGATCACCCAGGGGTGTGGGCAATAATGAGCCTACAAGGCACAGAGACTGCCACTTCTGCCCTCCATTTCCCACATCTCTGGCCCAAGACAAAAGAGCAGTGCCTCTGGACAAAGGAATATAAGAGGAGTAAAAACTGCAGGAGTATCATGTGCCAGACAGTGCCTGGATCTGAAAGGAACTGGTCAAACAACTCCCTGCACCCAAATCCTGAGGGTAGGAACCAGACCTTCAGTAAAGCAGACACTCCTGGAAAGCAGAGGAGTCTACACTCTGCCAAGTTCCTGACTCAAGAGGAAAACACCTTGTTCCTTCTATGCCACCTCACCAAACAGAAGGTCCTAGGAGAAATATGGGAAGTTCCTTCTGCCTCCTGCCCACAAGGACAGCTTAAAGCCAGTGGAGAGGAGTAACTGCACACATGAGAGCAGAATACTCTGTTCCCATAACAGGGTAAAAATAAAAAGAAAAAAACAAAAAAAGCAGGAAAACAGGTCCACAGGAGTCCTGACACATGAGTCTACAGGACAGTCAAGCCACTGTCAGAAAGAGCAAGACAAGCTAAATTCAGGAGCAACCTGATGGCTAGAGGGAAGCACAGGAAATCAAACAACATAAATCAAGACTACTTGGGTTCATCAGAGCCCAAATCTCCCACCAAAGCAAAAACTGGATATCTAAACACACCAGAAAAGAAAGATCTAGATTTAACTTCACATTTTATCATGACGATGGAGGATGTTAAGAAGGTCATAAATAACTCCCTTAAGAAAATACAGGGCAATAGAAAATACAGAAGTAAACACGTAGAATCCCATAGAGAGGGAAAACAAAAGGTACCTTAAAGAACTACTGAAAAAACAACAAAACAGGAAAAGGAAATGAACAAAACCATCCAGTATTTAAAAATGGAAATAGAAACAATAAAGTAAGCACAAAGGAAGACAACTCTGGAGATGGAAAACCTAGGAAAGAGACCAGGAGTCATAGATGTGAGCGTCACCAACAGGATAAAAGATATGGAAGATATAATCTAAGGAGCAGAAGATTCTCAGGAAAACATTGACACAACTGTCAGCAAAGATAATGTAAAACAGAAAAATCTCCTAGCCCAAAACATACAGGAAATCAAGGACACAATAAGAAGATCAAACATAATAATAACAGGTATAGAAGAGGGTGAAGACTGCCAACATCAAGGGACAGTAATAGCTTCAACAAATTTATAGAATAAAAACTTCCCTAATCTGAAGAAAGAGATGTCCATAAACATACACAAAGCCTACATAACTCCAAATAGATTTGACCAGAAAAGGAAATCCTCCCATCACATAATAGTCAAATCACCAAATGCACAAAACAAATAAAAATAAAAGCAGTAAGGGAAAGGTTAAAATGACACATATAATGTCAACCTATCAGAATTACACCATAATTCTCACCATAGACTTTGAATGCCAGAAGATCCTGGACAAATGGCATACAGACAATAAGAGAACACAAACGCCACCCAAGGCTACTGTATCCAGCAAAACTGTCAATTAACATAGATGGAGAAACCAAGATATTCCATGACAAAACCAAACTTACACAATATCTTTCTACATATCCAGTAATACAAAGGACTCTAAGTGGCAAACCCCAATACAAGGAGGCAAGTAAAATCATAGATAGCAAGAAATTATTCTTTTCACAACAAAATAAACAGAAGCACACAAACGTAAACTAACGTCCAATTATGAAAAATAAGAGAAAGTGATCATCACTATTCCTTAATATCCATCAACTTCAATGGACTCAATTCTACCAAAAGACACAGATTGATAAACTGAATATGTAATGAGGACCCATCGTTTTGCAATACAGGAAACACACCAGAGATAATGACAGACACTAACTCAGAGTAAAAGACTGGAAAACAACTTTCCAAGCAAATGGTCTGAAGATCTAGATTGTATAAAATCGACTTTCAACCAAAAGTCATAAAAAAATCCATAAGGAAGTACACTACATATTCATCAAAGGAAAATGCACCAAAATGAACTCGAAATCCTAAAAATCTATGTCAAAAAAAATACAAGGACCCCTACATACATAAGAGAAACCCTATTAAAGCTCAAAGAAAGTATTGCATTTCAAACAAATAATAGTAGGAAATTTCAATATCCCATTCTCATCACTGGACAGATCACAGAAACAGAAATTAAACAGAGACATAGACAGACTAACAGAAGTTATAAACAAAATGGACTTAACAGATATTTTAGAACATACTATCATAAATAGAATATCATAAAACAAAAAGATATAACTTCTTCTCACCACTTCTTGGCACTTTCTCCAAAATTGATCATATAATCAATCAAAAACCAGGTCTCAAAGTATGCTGTGATAGCATAGAAATAATCCACTCCATCCTATCAGACCACAATGAGCTAAGGTTGTTCTTCAATAACAATTAGGAAAGAACACCCACATATACATGGAAGTTGAACAATGCTCTACTCAATGATAACTTGTTCAAGGAAGAAATGAAGAAAGAAATTAAAGACTTTTAGAATTTCATGAAAATTAACGTACAATATACCCAAACTTTTGGGACAAATGAAAGCTGTGCTAAAAGGAAAAATATCTCTGAGTGCCTGCATAAAGACAGGAGAGAGCATACATCAGGAACTTGACAGCACACCTAAAACTCTAGAAGAAAAAGAAGTAAAATATGTACAGGAGTAGTAGAAGTCAGGAGATAATCAAACTCAGAGCTGAAATCAACCAAGTAGAAAAAAGGGACCATACAAAGAATGAAACAGAACCAAAAGCTGGTTCTTTTAAAAAATCAACAGGATACATTAACCCATAGCCAGACAAACCTTGAAGGGTCACCTACAGTGTGTGTCCAAATTAACAAAATAAGAAATGAAAAAGGAGACATAACAGCAGAATCAGAGCAAATTTAAAAAGTATTCAGATCGTCTTACAAAACACTATATTCAACAAAACTTGTAAATTTGGAGAAAATGACAATTTTCTAGACAAATGCCAGGTACCAAAGCGATTTAACAGAAAAACAGAAAAAAAAAACCAGAAAAACTGTTTAAACAACCAATAACTGCTAAAAAAATACAAGCAGTTATTACAAGCCTCTGAACCAAAAAGAGTCCAGGATAAGATGGGTTTAGCAGAAATCTATCCAAAATTCAAAGAAAATTTCATACTAGTACTCTGCAAACTATTCCACAATATTGAAACAGATGGAGCACTACCTAATTGCTTTTATGAAGCCACAATTTCTCTCATACCTAAAACACACAAAGACCCAACAAAAAAGAGAATTTCAGACCAATTTCCTTTATGAATATCGTTGCAAAAATACTGAGTCCAAGAACATATCAAAAAACAATCATCCATCATGATCAAGTAGGTTTTATCCCAGGCATGCAGGGATGGTGTTGTATATGGAAACAATCAATGTAATCCATTATATAATCACACTCAAATATAAAACTCCAATGATCCTTTCATTATATGCTGATAAAACATTTGACAAAATTCAATACCCCTTCATAATAAAAGTACTGGAAAGTACATGAACTTAAGGCCCATACCTAAACCTATAAAACAAATACATAGCTAACATTAAACTAAGTGGACAGAAACTTAAAGCAATCACACTGACATCAGGTCCTAGACAAGGCTACCCAGTCTCTCAGAATTATTCATTATAGTTCTAGACATCTTAGTCAGAACAAGCAGACACTGAAGGAGGTCAAAGGGATATAGATTGGAAAGGAAGAAGTCAAAATAGCACTGTTTGTAGATGATAAGATAGTATACTTAGTGACCTCAAAAGTACCAGCAAAGAATTGCAAAGCCTGATAAATAATTTCAGCAAAGTTGTCGGATATAATAATAAGTCTGCACATAAGTTAAACAAACGGAGAAAGAAACTAGGGATATGAAACCCTTCACAATAGCAACAAATAATATAAAATATCTCAGGGTGACTTTATCCAAGCAAGTAAAAAATATAAGCATATGACCAGAACATCAAGTCTCTGAAGAATCTGTAGGAGATTTCAGAAGATGGAAAGATCTCCCATGCTCATGGACTGGCAGGATTAATATAGTAAAATGGCCTTTATACCAAAAGAGATCTACAGATTTATTCCAATCCACATCAAAATTTCAATCATTTCTTCATGGAGTTAGACAGAACAATTTATAAATTCATCTGGAATAACAAAAACACAGAACACTAAAAAAACTACCATCAACAATAAAAGGACTTCCTTGGGAATCACTATCACTGACCTCAAGCAGTATTCCAGAGCAACAGCATAAAAACTGTATGGCATTGAGACAGAGGCAGCCAAATAAACTGGTGGAATAGAACTGAAGACCCAGAAATGAACCCATATACCATGGTCACTTAATTTTTGAGAAAGAAGCAAACCATCCAATGGAAAAAAATAAGATTGCGTTTTCAGCATATGGTGCTGGTTCAACTGGAAGTCAGCATGTATAAAAAGGCAAATTGATCCATTCTTACTGCCTTGTAGAAACCTTAGTCCAACTGTATCAAGGACCTCAACATCAAACCAGATACACTCAAACTAAGAGAAGAAAATGGGGAAGCATTTCTGAACACATGAGCACTGAAGAAATTTTCCTGAAGAAAAACCATTGACTCTATGTGCTAAGATCAAGAATCGACAAAAAGGATCTCATGAAACGCAAAGCTTCTGTAAAGCAAAGAACACTTGGTTCGAAAAAATGGCAACCAACAGATTGGGAAAAGATCTTTACCAATCCTACAACAGATAGAGAGCTTTATCCAAGATATACAAAGAACTCATGAAGTTAGACTGCATGAGACAAATAACCCTATTGAAAAATGGGGTCAGAGCTAAACAAAGAATTCACAGCTGAGTAAATGCCGAATGGCTGAGAAACAATTCCAAAGAAATGGGATGTTCAACATCTTTAGTCATAAGGAAATGCAAATCAAAACAACCCTGAGATTTCACCTCACACCAGTGCGATTGGCTAAGATCAAAAAACTCAGGTGACAGCAGATGCTGGTGAGGATGTGGAGAAAGAGGAACACTCCTCCATTGTTGGTGGGATTGCAGACTGTTACAACCATTCTGGAAATCAGTCTGGAGGTTCCTCAGAAAATCAGACATTGAACTACCTGAGTGATCCAGCTATACCCTCTTTCGGCATATACAAAAAAGATGCCAGTTAAACATATAAAAAAGATATCTGCTCCACTATGTTCATTGCAGCCTTATTTATAATAGGCAGAAGCAGGAAAGAACCCAGATGCCCTTCAACAGAGGAATGGATACAGAAAATGTGGTACATCTACAATGGAATGAATTACTACTCAGCTATCAAAAACAATGACTTTATGAAATTCGTAGGCAAATGGATGGAACTGGAAAATATCATCCTGAGTGAGGTAACCCACCCCGTCAGAAAAACACACATGGTATGCACTCATTGATAAGTGGCTATTAGCCCAAATGCTTGAATTACACTAGATGGACAGAACACATGAACTCAAGAGAGATGATCAAAATGTAAATGCTTCACTCCTTCTTTAAAAGGAGAACAAGAGAATGCCCTTGGCAGGGAATAGGGAGGCAAAATTTAGATCAAAGTGAGAAGGAACACCCATTCAGAGCCTGACCCACATGTGGCCCATATGTATACAGCCACCCAAATAGACAAGATAGATGAAGCAAAGAAGTGCATCCAAACAGGATCCGGATGCTGATCTGTCCTGAGAGACACAGCCACAATTCACAAAATTCATATGCAAATGTCAGCAATAAACCACTGAACTGAGAATGCGACCCTTTGAAGGGATTGGAGAAAGATGTAGAAGAGAATGAAGGGTTCGAGACGTCATATGAACAACAATGCCAAGCAACCAGAGCTTCCAGGACTAAGCCACCACCTAAAGACTGTACATGGACTGACCCTGGACTCTGACCTCATAGGTAGCAATTACTATCCTAGTAAGAGCACCAGTGGAAGGGGAAGCCTTTGGTCCTGCTAAGCCTGAACCCCAGTGAAGATGACTGTTGGGGGTAAAGGTGATAATGGGGGAAGGTTTATAAGGGAAGACCATATAGAAGGGGAGGGTGAGGCGTTAGGGGGATGTTGGCTCTGAACTGAGAACGGGAATAATAATCGAAATGTAAATAAGAAATACTCAAGTTAATAAGGATTTAAAAAAAAAAAAGATTTAATGCCAGTAATGAAATAGACTTGCTAGTAACATTAGAACAACCAGGATAAGAGCAACTTCCATGTCATTATATAGGCTTCCTTTAGGAGGAATTGCCAACATTGTAGCTGGATTAAATACCTGGATTCATGGAGGAAGCTTTTGTATTTCAAGTATTCCAGAATAGAAGTAGATCTTCTCACTTTGAATGAAAGTGCATTACCTCAGAGGTAGGGCCATTATTTTATGGTTTTAGATAATTCCAGCTTTAGTCAAGTAGGCAACCAAAAATAGCCATCAAAAGTCTATTTCTTGTCAACTTAAAATTACATCATATATCCTTATGTTGTGAATAATTTGTAAATGAAAATAATAACCAGATTATACTGGTGCCTTGATAAAATAGAATGATCCTCTTCTACATCCAAATAGAAATGCAATATATATTTTACAATATCATAGATATAATTGGATGTGATATAATCATCAATTCTACAATCTAAAACACGTGGATACATATTTAGAATCGATGGAAATGTGTTCTACGGCACATTCTTTCAGTATTCCAAATTTGAAACGAATATGAAAACCATTGGTATCGTCTTAATTGGTATTATATTGTATGATGAAGAAATTGATGAAGAAAAACACAAAAATCTATAGAAAAACTTTGTTAACAAAATACAAAGGAATTATGTTGATTTCAATTATTAATCATTTTTCTACAACTGGTTATGGTTATAAAGACAACCATGTGTAAATACCTTCTTCACTACCCTGTCTTATTTGCTTCACCCATAAGAAGCACCTCATTAGATAACAATCTACATTCCTGATGGATTTGCACCCTTTGTCATTCCGCATGGGTTTAGCTATTTTCTTTGTACATTGAGTATGTGGGCAAATATTTTCTCCATCTTTTCCCACATGCATCTGTCTCTGGTTTCTACCTCTTGTCCTGAAAAGTTTTGTGGGAGAGCACACAACTCTCTTCTAGAAAAATGAGAGTCAAAATGACTCAGTTGACTGCATATTCTTTACTCTTATTAAACTGCATTCTTGTTTTCCCTTGCATCAGTCAAACAGATGTGTTTTTTTTTCTTGTATACATTGTCTTTACAATGAAATCTGGTAATTTGCAATTAGAGTTAGTCTATTGAAAATGTTTCTTCAAGCCTTGGTCATATTGAATGGTCTTTCACCCCACTTATAATATTGTTAAGCCACAGCATCATCTATTTGAAATCCTAACCAGTTGAGCAACTTATACATTTCATCATGGACTGTGACCCTGATGTGTGGAGATTTCTTCCAAGAGTGCAACCTGAGTCATTCAACTGGGATCCAACAAAGAAACTCAACTCAGCGGTTGAGGCCCCTGTGATACCCTGGTCTAAATTTCCTACAGAAATTGTGAGCACTACTCACTTCCAGAAGCAATACTGGGTATAGGATATCCTTGGACTTGAACTTTGAAGAAGGAGATAGAAATTGTTCAATTGGCACAGAGCTATATACAGACCAACAGTTAGGGTAACATCATTTAGAACGATTTGTGTTATGTATAACCTACTTAGTCATAAAGGAAATGCAAATCAAAACAACCATGAGTTTCCACCTCACATCAGTCAGAATTGCTAAGATCAAAAACTCAGGTGACAGCAGATGCTGGCAAGGATATGGTGAAAGAGAAACACTCCTCCATTGTTGTTGGGATTGCAAACTGGTACAACCTCCCTGAAAATCAGTCCTGGAGTTTCTCAAAAAATTGGTCATTGCAGTTGCTGAAGACCCAGCATATACCTCCCCTGGAGCTTATACCCAAAAGATGCTCCAACATACAACAAAGACACATGTTACACTATGTTCATAGCAGCCTTATTCATAATATCCAGAAGCTGGAATTAACCCAGATGTCCTTCATCAGAAGAATGGATACAGAAAATGGCCTATATTTACACAATGGATTAGTACTCATTTATCAAAAATAATGAGTTCATGAAATTCATAGGCAAATGGATGAACCTAAAAATATCATCCTGAGGGTGGTTACCCAATAACAGAAAAACAAAGTATGCACTCATTTTTAATTGGATATCAGTGCAAATGCTCAAGTTACCTATGATCCAATGCACAGACCACATGATACTCAAGAAGGAGGACCAAAATGCAGATTATTCACTCCTCCCTTAAAAGGGTAAATAAAATATCCATAAGAGGGGTAGGGAGAGATTGTTCATAGGAGACTGAAGGAATGGCCATTCAGAGTCTGCTGGACATGTGTCACACACCCAACCACACACACACACATATGCAACAAAACTATTTTGGATAAAATAGGCTTTCAGAGATTATCATTTGAAGTAGGTACACAATATTTACACAGGGACCTAAGAGAATTCAGCTGAAGGACATTATTGTTTTCTGGCTGTGCTGAGAGCTGAAAACCAGTTGGTAAGGGTGCCTACACACTTGAAAGCAGAGATAAGACCAACTTTTATGCTCCAAGTTACCCGTCATTTGGACTCAAAGACACAATGAGAAGATCAAATGTTACAATTAGAAGTATAAAAGAGAGGAAGACTCCCAACTTAAAGGGCCAGCAAATATCTTTAAAAAATTATCGAAGAAATCTTCCCCAACCTAAAGACAGAGATGCCGAAAAACATGCCAGAAGCCAACAGAGCTGTAAATAGATTTACCAGAAAAGAAATTCCTCACATCACATGATAGTCAAAACACCAAATGCACAAAATAAAGAAAGAAGTTTAAAGGCAATAAGGGACAAAGTCAAGTAACATATAAAGTCAGACCTATGAGAATTACACAAGGTTTCTCACCAGATACTATGAAAGTCAGAAGATCCTGGAATACTCTAGACCATAAAAGAACACAAAAGCCATTCCAGTGTACTATAGCCAGGAAAATTCTCAATTAACACATATGGAATTACGAAGATATTCCATGACAGAACGAAATTTATACAGTATCTTTCTAAGCAAATCCAGCCCAACGAAAGATAATAGGTAGAAAACTCTAACACAAGGAGGGAAACTACATCCTAGAAAAAGCAACAAACTAATCTTGCAAATGAAACCAAAAGAAAAGAGACACACAAACATGACTCTTCCTCTAACAACAAAAATGACAGAAGCAACAATCACTATTCCTTAATATCTTTTAACAAAATGGAGTGAATTCCCCCATAGAAAGACATAGACTAAATGAATGGATACATAAAGAGGACCCAGTATTTTGTTGAATGTAGAAAACACAACTCAGAGACAAAGACAGACACTACCTGAGAGTATTAGGCTAGAAAACAAATTTTGAAGCAAATGGTCTGATAGAAGGAAGCTGGATTTGCCATTCTACTATGGAATATAATCGACTATCAACCAAAAGTTTTCGAAACAGGTGAGGAAGGAAATTTCATATTTATCAAAAGATTATCCCACCAATAGTAACTGTCAATCCTAAATATGTGTGCCCCATATACATGGACACCTCCATTCCTAAAAGATACCTTACCAAAGCTCAAAGCACCCATTTGCTCCTCACATAATAATAGTGGGAGATTTCAACACCACAATCTCATCAATGGACTGATCAGGGAAACAAAAATTAAACCAAGATCTAGACAAACTAACAGAAGTTGTGAACAAAATGGACATTACAGATATTTATAGAATATTTAATCCTAAAACAAAATAATATATTCTTCCCAGCATCTCATAGTATTTTCTCCAAAATTGATCATATATCAAGTCACAAAACAGGACTCAATAGACTGAAGAAGACTGAAATAAGTCCATGCATCCTATCAAACTGTGACAAACCAAGGCTGGTCTTAAATATCCACAAAAACATCAGTGAGCCCACACATAACTGTAACTTGAACAGTGCTCTACTCAAAGATAAATTTGTCAAAGCAAGAAATAAAGAAAGATTAAAGACTTTTAAGAATTTAATACAAGTGATTGCACAACATACATATGCTGTACTCAACAATAAAAGAACTTCTGGGGGAATCACCATTCCTTACCTCAAGCAGTATTACAGGGCAATAGTGATTAAAAAGCAAAGAACAATGACAAAAAAAGTTGTATTTGTACAGATTCCTGGGAATGTTGATAAGTGGAATAGAATTGAAGACACCAACACAAACACACACATAAATGGTCACTTGATATTTAATAAAGAGGCTAAAACCATCCAATGAAAAACGATAGGATTTTCAACAAGTGGAGGGCAGCATGTAGAAGTATGCAAATCGATTCATTTTTATTGCCCTATACAAAGCTTAAGTATGAGGATCAAAGACTTACATCAAACCCAATAAACTGAAACTTATAGAAGAAAAGTAGAGAAGAGTCTTGATCACATGGGCACTGGGAAAATTTTCCTGAACCAAACACCACTGGTTTGTACTGTAAGATCAAGAATCAGAAACGAGACTTCATAAAACTACAAAGCTTCTGTGAAGTCAAAGGACACTGTTATTAGGACAAAACAGCAACCAAATGATTGGGAAAAGATCTTTTTCAATCCTACACCTGATACAGAGCTAATATCGAAAAATATACAAAGAACTCAAGAAGTTAGACACCAGAGAGCCATACAATCCTATGAAAAATGGGGTACAGAGCTAAACAGAGAATTCTCAACTAAGGAATAACAAATAGCTGAGAAGTATGTCAAGAAATGCTCAACATCCTTAGTCATCAAGGAAATAAAAATAAAAACACTCCCGAGGTTCCACCTCACACCAGTCAGAATGGCTAAGATCAAAAACTCAGGTGACAACAGATGTTGGTGAGGTTATGGAGAAAGAAATACACTGTTCCATTATTGGAGGGATTGCAAACCTGTACGATAACTCTGGAAATCATTCTGAAGTTTCCTGGGAAAATTGGATAATGCCCTAACTGAGGACCCAGCTCTACCTGTACTCTGCATAGACCCAAAAGATGGTGCAACATTCAACAAAGACTCATGCAACACTGTATTATTTATAGTAGCCAGGAACTGGAAAGAATCCAGATGGTCTTCAACTGATGAATGGATACATAAAATGTGATACATCTGTACAATGTTCTACTACTCCGCATTAAAAACAATGAATTCATGAAACTCAGGCAAATGGATTGAACTCAGAAAGCGTCACCCTGAGTGAGGTAACCCAATCACAGAAAAGGTCACATAGTATGCACTCTCTGATAAGTGGATTTTAGCCCAAAAGTTCGAATTCCTCAAGATATAATCCACAGACCACATGATGTTCAAGAAGAATAATCAAAGTATGGAAGCTTCACTCCTTCTTAAAAGGGGGAACAAAAACATTCACAGGAGGGTATGTGGAGGCACAGGTAGAAGCAGAGACTGAAGGAATTCATGCCCCACCTGTGCCCATATACATTTATACAGTCACCAAATTATATAAGATTGTTGAAGTTAAGAAGTGCATGCTGACTGGAACTGGATATAGCTGTCTCCTGAGAGACACAGCTAGAAGAGGTCAAATTCATATTTGAATGCTAGCAGCAAAACATTAATCTGACATTGGAACACCTGTTGGAGGAATTACAGAAGCGATTGAAAGACCTGAAGGGGCTTGCAGCCTCATAGGACAGCAATGCCCAACAACGATAGGTCCCAGGAGTAAAGCATCACCCAAAGTATATACAAGGATTGACTCATGGCTGTAGATGTATATGTAGCACAGGATGGCCTTTTTGGGCACAAAGGGGAGGAAAAACTCTTAGTCCTTCCAAATTTGGACTCCCAGTGTAAGGAAGGTCAGAAAGACTAGACGGGTGGATGATGTGGATGGGAACTCCATTATCGAAGAAGGAGGGAGAGCAGATAGATGTCTTATGAGTAGGAAACCAAGAAAGGGTATATTTGAAATTTAAATTAAAAAATCAAATAAAATGAAAAGAGGATACTCAGATTCCTTTGAATAGGTGGAAGCATATCTAATTTCCTTGTGTGCAGGAGAGGAATTGTTGCTGTCCCCCTAGGAAAATGTAATAGATTTTTGATGTTCTAAAGTAGAAGGGTGAAAAAGGATCTCCCCTAGACTGTATGGAATGTGCATAGCTTCTCTTCCTCTTATGTCTGGAGCACTACTGAGCAGAAGTTGAAGGTTGATTGATACCTTGAAAATTATAGAACATTCCAGCCAAACACTACTTCAGCAACTCCAAACTGGAAATCACAGTAAAGAATACACATTTGAATGTCCATGGTAGGCAGTCAACAGTCTTAGAAGTCTTGTACAAGGCTCTAATGGAGTAGTGTTGGGTTCAGTGTCTTATTCAAATATATGTCCATCTACACATTCCTCTGCATGTGAAAGGACACCCTGTGTAAGGGAACACAATGAAGACAGTAGTCGGATTTGTGCTTGCTTTTAGATTCTTGTTTGAGAACTCAGTCCAGATTTCTCTGAGATCTCTTCGGTCAGAACAGTGTTTCCCAGGACAATAAACTTAGAAATTTAAGAGAGGAAATACATTTGGCATATGGGGAATCTGTGGTAATTCCTTGGCTCTCCTGGAGTCTCTCTTAATTGTATAAGTCTAAATCTTACTGGGTGATGGTGGAGGTAGGGAACTTGAACAGAAGTAGGACTGTTGTGTCAGTCCTCAAAAAGGTAATATGCAAGACTTCATGGGAAAAAATTTGTTATTGCACCGTGGACATCACCGGGATTTCTGAGAAAATGTGCAAAGGAGATATTCTATACCTGTTTGTTAGAACTGTAAAATCTCTGTAAAATTATTTTAAAATAATAAGAAAGACCATTTCATGCTGGAGAAAATGTGGCATTCTGTGGAGCAGAGGAAGATCCAGTATTGCTTGATCAGCTTCCTATTCTTTATCAGTATTTAGAATGTCCATATATTTTCATGCCATTTTGAAAGTCCAGGTAGTAATTCTGTGCATCAGTCCTATAGGTTGCATTTTATTCCAACAGTTGTCTTTGGGCTTTGAAGACTTTTGTCAGACAAGAAAAGATCAAAACCCCTTTTTCTTCCATGGAGGAATGTCTCAGAATACCTTTAGCAGGAAGAAGTTTGTATGTAGTCCTAGACAGTTGGGATGTAGCAGGCTCACAAAATCAAGAGAAGAAGTGCTGAAGATGGCCAATAGAGAGTGCAGGCATGAGTACCCCTGGGCAAAAGAAGATATTTCAGGCCAATGTTGTCCTTTGGTGAAAGTGTTCTTGCCCACTATACAGAGAAAAACTTGAAATACTTTGAGTAGTTGTGGAGTGTTGATACTCCCATAGGGGAAAAGGAGAGACACTGAATCTCTTCTTTGAAATGATGACATTTACAGACCCCATGGACAGAAGATGCGAATTTGAGAACAACTGGAGCAAAAGGTATCATTCTGATGTCCTTCCTAGAGGAAGTTTTGAATATGAGACACAGCAAAGGATAAAAGTAGAATGGTTCAGAATCATTCTTTGTCAAATAGGTTAGCTACTGAGGACCTTTTTGACTAGAAGTGGAGTTTTAGACCTGGGTGCCAGAGATGATCTCAGGAACTGTCAGTCTTATAAGACAGATAGCAGACACTTATATACAGAATATACATTTGATATATAGTGGACATAAATTGGTGATTTAAAGTAATGATGTTTAAGAGTAGAATATTAAAGAAGAGTAGAATCTGCTTAAAGTGACAAACCTATTTTAGGATCAGAGTTTTCAAGCCTAAATTGAGCAGGAAAGCTAGGGCTACTTTACATATTCACATCTTCAATTACACCATGGTAGGCTCTAACCGGGGTCCAAGCATTAGTATTATTCAGCAGTCATGATTTTCAGTCTCTAAGTCCTCTTGAAGCTAATCATCAACGACATGGGTATAAGCATGAAGGATGGTATATAGGAGAGATAATGAAAGTTTCACGATTTGCTAACACAGATCATAATTAGGTGAAGTACCTTTGGCCAACCTATATTTATTTAGTGGCCATTATTAGATGAACATGATCTAAAGCTCCCTATTAGAGGGTTATACTTGATCTAAAGCTCCCCTATTAGAAGATTGAGTATGCTCTAAGGACTTCTTAATCTTGGTCCTCTTGGGCAAAAAAAAAAAAATCTGAGATCTCACAGTAAACTCCAGTCCTTCTTATAACAGATCTTATACAGAAGGGGATGGTGTAAAGTATTATTTGTCAAAAAATAAAGACTCAGGCGTCACCAATCAAAGTGAAGTGCTGATTCCCCTTCATCTAAAGGGGATGGTGTTGAGATGGTTAGGAAATAGGTGCAGTTTCAGTAACCTGTGTTCATAACTGCAACTTATGGAGTCATCCTGGAACTTTTCTTGCTAAACAAGAAAGTGCCTGGCCATTTTTAACCAATTACAAAGATCTAGTCACCTAACTGTGAAGAAGGTAAAATTCTAGCTCACCTTTGGTGGTGGGAAAACAGTATGGTATTGCTTAATTTTCTTCCGATTATTCTTTCCAGTTTCCATTAGCATGCTCTTCCATCAGGGTAAGTGATTATCTGAACTCTGATGCTCCATCGATATATATATATATATATATATATATATATATATATATATATGATGTATAAATGTATATATATATCATATGTGTATAAATAAGATGTATAAATGTATACATATGATGTATATATATTATGTATAATGTGTGTGTATATATATATATATATGTGTGTGTGTGTGTGTGTGTGTGTGTGATGTATATATGTGCATATGATATATATAAGTATAAGTGTACATGTGTACACATCCATAAATGAGAGATGGAAAAATTGCATTTCTGACACCATCTGTGGTAAGATTGCATATATGTTAATTTTAGCTTTCTATACTCTGCCCTCTGATCTACAACAAGTATCTTATGATGTCCCACTGCGAAATCGCAATCAGGATTGCCTGGTAATCTTGGTCAAGATTGGCACTTAAGTAAAATGAGTTTAAATCAGGTATAAGATGTCCTTGTAATTAAGTGATGCTCTTGGGACTTCCAGAGCTAGAGGCTACAACTGAAACTCCTCACAAGTATAGATGGAATCAATGAGACTTGCCCTTAGGAGCCAAACCTGACATATCTCGTGAGCATCATTCCATAGCATATACACCCTTGGCCATGAACTGACTGCCTATATGGTGGTTGAAGGTCCCATTTTGTACTACATTGAACTGCATGTTATTGAATCTGATTCTGGCTTCTACAGGTATGCCATGAGACCATGGGGCCTCTTTAGTCAGAAGTGAAGTGACTTCTGCCCACTTTCAAATAATCAAAATTTGGGGGTCTTTCCTTTATATGAGTACTTGAGAAGACATAAGGCAACCAGGAATGAGTAGAGTAGGCTCAGTTGTAGGAGGGAGGTCTGACATTCTGTTCAATGACTTAGGTAACTGAGGGAAAAAGGAAGATCTCGACGCCTTTAAGAAAGAGAAAACTTTGAGATCTGATTTAGGTAAATGGTATGTGTTAGAAAACCCTTGGAGTTGGGGTTGGTAGCATGAAACATCCTGTGACACATGGATGTCATTGTAACCTGATTTTGGTGAAGGATTTTCTCCAACAATGCCCTTCAATTTCTATACTTCTTAGTTGGTAGAAATTTTACATCGTGTATTAAATCTGGGGAAGTTTAGGTAACAACCCAAGCCTTTTTTAAACAGCTTGGATGACTGTCTCTGGATCTGTTGTTCATTCAGTTTGTATTAATATGTCCATATATGGGTAGTAACAAAGGGTGCTCTTGATTTCTAGTGATTGGCTTGATTGGAATCAATCAATGATTCTATATATAGGACCTGGGACCTCAAACCCGATGGAAGAAGATATTTCTATCCACCATGGTAAAAGGTAAAAAGCCTTGATTCTCTATTATTTAGAGTATATCCATGTGAGGTAATTCAAAGTCATGAGGGACTCGTTTTAGAATACAAGCTTTGGCACACTATTATTTGAAAAAGCATGTCTCATGTCACCTTGTGAATAAAGCAATGTGTGAGTTTCATTTGGTCAAAGGCAGTGTACACCATCAAGAGGTGAGCAAGATCCAAGGCCACACTGATGGGGAAGGAGTCACATCATCGTTCAGGGTAGTTCTCAGGCCTTTTCAAAGAGGAATGAGTCTAGGATGTATCTCAGAACAGGAGATTTCTGAGAACAGATTTACAGAATGGGAAGTTCTGGAGAAGATCTTTAGCTAAAGTGAAATCCTGAATGTATTGGTTCACAATGTGGAGTACCCTAGTCATATTTTGAAGAAAAGAATTATCAACTTCACCCATGGTCAGCAGGGGAAGGTTATCGGCTACACTGGGCCTTGAGGAATGTTCTGACTTCACTTCAGTAACTTCTAAGTATGTTCCCTGTATGTATACATATATATCTTTTAGTCCAGGCAATGGTCACAACAAAAGTATAAGTGGTTCAGAAGCGGTGATGTTTCTTCAAGGATGTGTTCAGCTGCAACATATGTGAATAAAATATAGGAATATTTTGATGACCTACTTTAAGGCACATGGTATAAGAGTCAATTTAGCTTTGTGTCTTCTGAACTAGATTTAGAAGCAGAGAAATATAAGATACCATTGTTTGCATATGTGTTGTATGAATACATTGAATAAAGAGGTTAGTTTTAAGCAAACTTTCTTTATAGGGGTGTTGAGTGGCATGGGCCGAAGGGCAGCTCTAGTAATTCTTTAGTTCCACAGGTACTCCAAATTCACATAGTACACAGGGAGGAGTTCTGAGACAATTGATGTGCACTGAGAATAATTTTTAGAGCCCTTTCAATAGAATTTCATTTCCCTAGCTCCCATTCGCAGAAGCTGAGGGTCTAAAATCGACTTAGTGGATTGAAGTAGACAATTGGCCCACAATCCTACTGGAAAGACAACGAATGCTGATTATGCGTGTGTGTGTGTGTGTGTGTGTGTGTGTGTGTGTGTGTGTGTGATGCGAGGTATAACACTCCCTAGATCTGGCAGACCTTTAAGGAGAAAAGACAACACCACTTGATGGGTATAGGAAAATAAAAGGCCCATGTAAGGCTTCAAAACAGGTTTTAAGCCCTTTATCATAAAGGGTCTAGGGCAATGCTATACTTAGGCGAGTACTGACATGCTCTACAATATAATCAGAAGGGAGTAAGTTAACACTGGGTAAAGTGAACCTCATGTAAGAGAGGAAAACCTCTAAAGCCCTATTGAAATGAAGAGAAATCCTTCAGGCATAGTGTATATAGGTGTCATACACACTTCTGTCAAGAGAAAAAGCTTCCTGGTACCTTATACAGTGGATAAAGTTTCCAGCCGTAATCATAAGTTTCAAATTCTCATTCAGAGGTTTATATATTCATAATTTCTGTTAATGCAGGAGAGAAAAGACAGGAACATATTTCTTCTGCCAAAGGCTTGAGACTCTTTTTTTCTGGCTAGGTTAATTCTTCTGGTTTGTTCAGCTGTTAAGATCTAAGCAGAAATGTTGAAATTATTACATTTTTATTGAGATTTGTCTTATTGCAGTTTGCAAGGGTTATATACTCTGATTCTAAACTACGACTCTGGGACTTCAAACCGGAGTGGAGCAGAGTCATTGGATTATAGAAGGAGTCACTTTTGAAAATATGTTTAATCAGTTAGGGATACGACTACTTTGTTGGAAAGTCAAGGACCCATTATTCAGAGAGAACATTTTAGGAGGATTGGGAAGAGTGAGAAGGTCACAGCATCCTTCACAGGCAAAGGTTTACCTTGGGTACTGGAAGAAGGCAGTCAAGTGCAACTGTTTTCACAGTCCAGAATAACTATGTGTCGGGGTACTCCTGAGGCGTGCTGGCCAGAAATTAGGGAATTTGCTCTTACATATTGGGTGGTAATCTCTGGATTTATGTTTTGCACAAGCTGTTCAGAAGCAGGATAATCATCGACAACAAAGATGAAACTGCTCCATTTTATGTGAAAAACCTTAAAGGCAGAACTTAGGTTAGGGCTCAGATTTGCCCTGACATGTCTGAGGACATCATGTCCACGTGGTCTTCCATTCCTTCAAACATTTATCTATGCCTGGCCACCCAGGTAAGAAAGGAACATTAAGACCTCTTAGAAGAATAGAACTGAGAGATCCTATGGATCAGAAGAAACCATTGTCAGGGGATATTAATTTAAAGTTTCCTTAAGAAAAAAAAACTGTGTGAGATTTCATTTCATTTGATTCTCTGTATGTTCTTCATCAAAATAATTTGTATTAAGCCCTTTCAACTTACAGGGTATGTCTAGATTTTCTTATTCAAAGAAAGTAGAATATATTCATCTTACTTTGCAGAATATGTTTTTCAGGCTCTTCATTGCATCCCAATTGAAACCCAAGTTTACCTTGAACTGAAGGAGAAACCTGGGAAAAATTAGGAAACATATCTGTGGCACAGTCCATAATATCAGGAACTAGTGTGGGTTTCCTCACCCTAAATTAATATCTAAACCTACTTTGGACAAACTAGAATGATCTGAAGTAATCTTTCCTTCAGGGATAACACATGATGCCTCCTTAATCAAAAAAAGAATGGATGAGTACCACCAAGTAAAGATGAGTTGCTGTTGTCCCTGTGACAGGAGAATTGATTAGAGTATTCATATTCCCCTTGTATTTGAGAAAAATTAAATTGCTTACAATAGCTCAGGAGGTCCTAGCATTGCATCATCTTCTAATGATACCTCACAGTCTAGCATATCCACATCTTTAGCTGAATATGCAAGAGCCTGAATATAGATTACATGATTCATGAAAAGTTGAGGTGTCCTAAGCATGATTGCTCCCTAAAAGTATATTCAACCAAAACGAAATGAGCACCAGACTGATGACTTCACAACAGACTTTACTCAAGGAAGTAGCATAAGATTCCAGGATTTGCTCCCTCCTTTTGGATTTCAGTGAACCTTCACCAGAGGGATCAATGCTCCTTGGTCCGAGGTAAAATATCCCATGGGCCCCAAGCAGAAGGGATGGTTCTGAGAGACCATTTTGTCAAATGGGTAACTCTAAGGCCTATAAAAATATCAATGTTTTTGAAAGGAGAAAAGTCTTAATCCGGTTTGATAGTAGGGGACTATCCAGATTACCTTCTATAAAAAACAATGATCCCATCACTCCAGGCCCTACATTTTCAGAGAACTCCAGAAAATTCTTATCTCCAAGGGACTCCACTACAGATGTGACAGCACCTGAGGTTTATTCTGAAATCTTGTGTGAAGTCACTGTCTCTAATCCTTTTTTTAAACTTACTATTAGCAGCACAGGTATGGGTGTGAGGGATACGAATTTTCTGGTGAGTATCTTAGATAAGTGGCCTTGGATCCAGGGTGGAACTTTTATTCATTGGCCATGGGACGTCAATCCATTGTTCTTGGAGATTTTTTGGTGGTCAAAGTTGTATTGGCTATGTAATAAGGTTTGAGGAACAAGTTCTGGTCTTTATTAGTTGAATGGTATACCTGAGTCAGCCACGAACAAAGTGAGAGTCTCCTATGGATTCTTGTTCACAAGGATTCAGTCTCAGGTACACTACAGCAGAGGCTGACTGTTTGAGACACTCCTCAGTCACAAGGTCAATTCTAGATTTCGTTCCATCAGATAGCTATGTCTCTGACCTCCATTGTGGACAGAGGAAGAATAAAGTGTTTCTATTCCAGGGCAGTTGATTTCTAGTGTATGTCGTTTCAGGGGCATTTGAGTCCTTTGATGTTTAATGATATCAGAGACAAATGATTGGAATGTGTGGCCACTCACATTATCTTCTTTTGTGTTTTAAAAGTAGATTGTGTTCTTTTCTTTTTCTGGGTGTAGTTTCTGCCTTGTACTGGAATTTTCCACTCATCTTTGTAGGACTGGATTTGTGGAAAGATATTGTGTAAATTTGCTCTTGTCATGGCATATCTTGGAATCTCCATCTATGGTAGTTGAGAGGTTTTATAGCAGCCTGGGATGACATTTTTGTTCATTTATGATCTGTGTGATATATGCCCAGGACCTGATAGCTTTCATAGTCTATTTTAAGAAGTGTGGAATACTGATTGGTCTCCTTTAGTGTAACTCCAACCTTTTTTCCTTACTGGTTTTAATATTTTTTCTTTGTTTTGTGTACTTTATATTTTAACTATTATGTGATGGAAGAAATTTATTTTCTGCTCCAAATTTTGGGAGTTCTCTTTGAATTTTTGTACGTGTAAGGTTGTCTCTTTCTTTAGGTTAGGGAAGGCTTCTACTATAATTTTGTTGAAGATATTTACTGACCCTTCAAAGTGGGAGTCTTCATTCTCTACTATACCTATTATCCTTAGGTTTTATCTTGTCATTTTGTCTGGGATTTTCCGGATGTTTTGGGTTAGGAGTTTTTTGTGTACCAAGAACTGTGGATCAGGTTCAGCTATATGGAATAGATAGAAACAAAAAGTATGCTGTACCAGACTACACCTCCATTCGTGGGTTCTGAGCACTCCAGGAAGTTACCTCGAGAAGAAGAAGTCTCTCCCGTGCTCTTGAGTGTGTCAGCACTCCTGGAAGTCCATCTATTTCCTCATGGATCTCATTCTTTCATGTCAAATATATTGCCAGATGAGATAATTGCTCAGTGCACACAGTATTGTGTTGAATATGACACAGACTATCTGTGACAAATTAAAATATATAGGCAATGTCAACTAGGTCATTGAATTGTAATATATTGAAGAATTCACATAATTACTACATGTTGGATTAACCAATGAATGGGATGCATATTTATTAAAATGAAGAATAGTATAAAGTTTATATTTTTGAAACTTACTGAATCATGTAATAAATAATAAATCTCCATTACTGTATCAGGTCCATAAATAGTGGCATAGATTAGAATGAATAAAATGTGTATTATGAACTTTCTTTTTATAAAATTGCATTATAGTTCAAGAAAAAAGAAAGAAATGAATCCATAAATCAGTTTGTTACAGTTGATAGTATGCAAGTACTTGAAGAATCTATTTTAAAATATGGTCATGGAGATTGTCATAAGGAAGTGACATTTAAGTTAGATTAGATGAAATATAGTTGATCTATATTTTGGGCAAAATCACAGTAAATAGAAGGATGATAAAAGGACAAAGAGCTTGACATTTCCAAAAAGTAAATATGATAGTAGTTTGTATTTGACTAAGAGATAGAAGAGCGGTCCAAATAAAGCTGAAGCTTAGGCAATGTCTCATATGGGAATATAGGAACAGTATTAGACATATAATTTTTATTTACTGTAAATGTCTTAGAAATCATTGAACAGTTTTAAATAAGTTTGTTTAACTCACAATGTATATAGAAGGGACTTCTGGTTACTTATGTATTATGAGATGATACAGAGAATAATTTTAAGGATGTTTTTGAAGTCTATCTGGAAGTACTGTCAGTGATAATGAAAAAGAGTCATATCAGAGAGCTATGTTGGAAATTGTTGTGTTTGGTAGAAGAATGAGTGTGGTGGGCAGGAAGAAAAGAAACCCAATGTCTTTTTTTGAGCAAAAGAAAAGATGTTGGTGTTATTTACTCTGATGTGGAATATTTCATGGTAAGTGGATTTAGGAGAATTATAAAGGAATTTATTTTAGCCCCTTGAAGATGCTTGAAAGAACCTCTAACTCACTAGACATTCCTACTTACTGTTCATTGTTTGGTGATTTAATCCATTACTAAGACCATTATTAGCTGTTATATAACAAAACTCACTTTAATATCTGTATTTTTTAAGTTATAAATGGGAGTACTTATTTAATGAAGAGCAAACCTATGATTATATTACATGCTTATTTAGTATATTCAGACAAATTATTTGCCCATATACTTACTACAAAAAAAAAAACATTTCCCCCCCCCCCCCCCCCCCCCCCCCCCCCCCCCCCCCCCGTGGTATTGCAACTATAATTTAATCCAATCTCTCCTAATTGGTGCTGACACACTCTTTGATTAGAATTTAATAGCTCATGAATGTGAATTTCATAGAAAGAAGTCATTTTTCAGATTTTGTAAATTTACAAACCCTAGAAGAGTAAAAACATGTGATAAATTCTAGCTCTTCTACTTTTAATCTTTAGTATTTTAGTGTGTTATGATATACATGCAAAAATTCCTAATCCAGATGATTTTAACTATAATATCCAGTACTATTAAACATATCAACAGTATTTTACAAATATGAATAATCTATGCTTTCAGAAAATTTTCATCAAAGGAGCAAGAAATTCTTCATAACTTCAACACAACATGGCCTTTGGGAACAGAATAAAACACAAATAAGGAAAGGCGGAAAATGATTGACACATGCACTGTACTTGGTTTGAAATTTAACAATCATGCTAGTTATAGGATACAGCTTTGAAATTAGAGTCAATGAGAGTTTGAAAATACTGAGGAAGAGTAGGTAAATTGAATTCTTGCTACATGAAAGAAAACACTGGATCTGAAGGTAAGGTACATTTTAGATGATGACACTCGTCTTCTGCCACTATTTATTCAATGCTTTTGTATTTGTTACTATATTATGTTCCAAAAACATACAAATGATTCTAGTTGTTCTTAATTAATGAACATGCAGATCAGCTGATTTAATATTCCACATTATCTTAATATTCTTCTGTATCTTTCAATATTAAAATAATAGAGAATTATTTTGATTAGAGTAAAATTTTATTTTTTTATCATATGAGAGAAGAAATTATTAACCAAGAATGGATATTTGATATTTTCTAAAAGATAATAGAGGTTGAAACCGTATATATAAGATCAACCATTTATACCTTCTCCAAATGAAACTCATTGAAATGTCAGTACACATATAGTACGTATATGGAGTGATATATAGGAATAAAAACATCCCTATGTATCCAGAATCATCTATTATCCCCATGATGAAAGCCAATATTAGGAAGAGAAGATGGTAGAGCCACTTTGCAGGAAAATCAGCTTCATTCAAAATGAAGATTGAGCTGGGAATTGATTTGACTAAGTGTAGTTAAGAATAATGTAAATGCCCAAAAATTGTAACCTCACTTGGTGGTATGTCCTTGTTGCAGGAGGTATGTTGTTCGGGGTAGGCTTTGAAGTTTCAAAGGATTGAAGCTATTTCAATCTAGTTTTCTCCACATTCCGCTTATGGTCAGCAACCTCTGCCTGTATATCTTTGCTCTGATATCATCAATCACTGACTCTGATATTCTGGTTTATAAGCCCAAATAAAGTATTTCTTTTATAAGGAAATAATAATATAAATGAGTTTAATGTTATGAGAAGCAGACCTTGTTTACCTGATATGGTTGCCTTTTTCCTTTCTTAGCTTGGGCCGTCACACTTCTGCTATGTTGAATGAGACATCTCCATATTCTCTACTCACTTACTGCAGTTTGTCATTTGGCCCTCAGGACCTCCTTATACCTGGTGCTGTATTTTTGTTCTTGGAAGTTAGAAAGTTTGGATTTCCTGACTTTGGAGGCAGGGTTAAAAGTAAATGGGAAGTGAGTGACATACATACCACAACTCTTCTATTTTAGTCCTTCAATGGGGGATATTAGAGGATGGGATTACTGAGGTGAGCAGAAAGGAAAGGTGCTGCTTTATTTGAATGTTTTCTACCTCATTCTGTGTCCCTGTAAAGATCCAGCCTTATCTCTCAGGCCTGGCCATGTTCCTGTCACTGCTCACCTGCCTATCTCTTGCAGCTCTTAATTCTAATTCCTGCTTCCCACTCTACGTTTCATCTTGACCAGATGCAGTGCATTTTTCAGTGTTCCTGCTCTGAAATGTACACAAGTTCTTTTACTTTTGTTTTATTTTCAAACTTTCAATGTTTATGTTCTTTCGTTTTACCTCTTTTATGGAAGCCTTAGAGGAGAATCATTCATGGATGTCTCTTTTGATTGGAATGAGAAAATAATGAAAAAATCTTTTTTTTTAATTACAGGACATTTTCAGTTTTTCTCTCCATATATGTGCCATGCTAGTTTTTCTCCCTGTCTTGTCCTTAGTCCTTTCCTCCCCTTGCTACTTGGATACTGCCTCAGGACTTACTGCAGAACCATAATTGCTGGCATACACAAGCAAGGTGTTGATTCTTCATCACTTTTCTAACCTTTTTCTGCTTCTCTCTTGAGCTGTTTGACACACTTGGATCACTCTACTCAATAGTACAGTGCTATAGTGCTTGGGCCATGAAAATATCTGTTATTGTTGCCTTGTCATAGTTTTACAGCTCAGGGTTGGCCTAGTTACACTCTTGGAATCTTAGTCCAAGAAGTTTGAGAACTTTAATAAAACCGTGTCAGGAGCTAAAAATACTTTTAAATGATTTCTTAATACATGACGCTTAGAAAACCCTTTCATAAATCATGGACAAAGCAGTCTGAGATTCTTGTTTCTGTAAAGTACTTGAAAAATATGAAAGGGAGAAAGGCCATGGCTCACTCACTCTTGTCTTTAGATGGGGCGCTCAAATATGACTTTAGTTTTCCTGCGATTTCTGGTTGGAACATAAACATGTCTTTGGTAGTTTGCATCACCGGATTGCTTATATTAATTCCTCCTTTTGCTATTGTTTTGGGTTCTGTCTTCATTGTTTCCAATAGGACCACAACTCCACACTCTGTGTAGATAAAAGGTGGGTCCAGTCCAGCTGTTATTGTTCTTCTGGCACACAAACCACTTTTTGGGAACAAATGTTCACCATTGTATAGTTGACAGTGGTTTGAAATTCTTTCCTTGTCCTCACAACATTCCTCTTCTCATCTTCTTCAATTAATTGTATTGACCTCCCTGTGTCACTATTATGTATCTGTGTGTATGGAAGAAAGTTTTTCTTTAAATATTCTGTGGTTTGTGGGTTTATTCTTCCATCAACTATTCTCAACAGCACATGACCTCAGGTCATTACTGGGAATTATTGTATGCTGTAACATTGGGAGTGATAGTGTGAAATCTATCACTGTCCTTTGTTTCAGAGATTTTTATTTTTTAATAAGTAACCCATATTATACAAATATCTAACTAACTCTTTGTGCCCTCCCTGTAAGGCTACAGTAAATAAATTGCATTTTTTCATTGATAAACAATAATAAAATCACATAAAGACAAAAACATACTTAAAGACAGAAAATATTCACAAAGGAAAATCCATTTAAAATGGAGATAACATATAAACAAAATGAGATCAAAAGATCCATTCAGGAACCACATATTAAAATGTAATTATCAAACTACAAATTTGTAAGATGAGATAATAATAATATATATTTAAGAAAAGATGAAACCATTAAATGCACAGTGTGCCCAAAATGTTCACTCAAAATGTAGAATATATCCAAGAATGAATGGTTTCTCTTGCTACTATAGAGGCAAAATGGAAGGATTACTACTAGGCTAAACCCAACCTAGATTTCATAGTGCCAAACTATCAAGAAAGCTGGTGTTTCAAAAATACCACTTTAAGCAAATATTGATAATAAAAACAAATATAAAAATAAGAAAGTATTGAAGACCAGCACTACTCCATGATAATCTGATAGGGTGCATGGGATTATTTCAGTATTCTGGTATCTATAGGGACCTGTTTAGTGACAGAGTATATGGTAAGTTTGGAGAAGTTATTTTAGTGCAAAAAAAGGTATATTCTGTAGTTTAGGATGAAATGTTCTTTAAATATCTGCTAAATCCATTTGGATGATTATTTCTGTTATTTTCACTGTATCAATTTAGTTTCATTTTCCACAAACGGTCAATTGATGAACTTGGGTATTGAAGTTTCCCACTATTATTGTGTTGGCGCCAATATATGCTTTGAGTCTGTGGTGATGTTTCTTTGGTGAATTTAGGTGCTCCAGTATTTGAAACATAGTTGTTCAGAATTGATAGTTCATCTTAGTATTATTTTTTCTTTGACAATTATTTTGTCCTTCCTTATCATTTTTGATATCTTTGGTTGAACGTCAATTTTATTCAATGTAAGAAAGGCTATTTCTTGCTTTATTTTGGGACTCATTTGCTTGAATTTCTCTCCAGCCTTTTACCTGAGATAGTGACTGTCTATATAAGTAAGGTACTTGCATGCAGCAAAATGTTCGGTCCACTTTATTTATCCAATCCCTTAGTTTATATCTTCTTATTGGAGAACTAAGTCCATTGATGATAAGAGATATTGTAAATAAAATTTATTGTTCTTCTTGTTATTTTTATTGTTAGGAATGAATTACGTTTGTGTAGCTATCATCTTTTGGGTTTGTTGAAAGATTAATTCCCAAATTTTTCCCTAGGTGTAGTTTCTTCCTTGTGTTGGAAGTGTCCATCTACTCTCCTATGTAGAGTTAGATTTGTTCAAAGATGTTTTGTAAGTTTGGCTTTGTCATGGAGTATCTTGGTTTCTCCATTCATGGTAATTGAAAGTTTTACTAGATATCCAAGCCTGGAGATCCAGAAATGAATGCAAAAACCTATGGTCACTTTATCTTTGAAAAATGTGCTAAAACCATTTAATTGAAAAAGGACAGAATTTTCAAGAAATGGTGTTGGATCAACTGGAGGTCATGTAGAAAAATCAATTATTTAAACAAACTCACAGGGTGGGGAACAAATGATCATCTTGTTAGATGGGTAGACAAAAGAATGAAAACAATCAATACCTCTTCATGTTAAAAGATTTGGTACATATAATAAATTCAAGGTCCATACATAAACATAGTAAAAACACACAAAAAGTACCCAACATCAACATAAATGGAGAGAACCTTTAAATAATTCAACAAATATCTGGGAATAGAATGGTTGCCCAATTCCACTTACTTTTTTAATATAGTATTAGAAATCTTATTCACAGAAATTAGACAACCAAAGGAGATCAAAGGGAATTCAAGAATTGAAATATCATGATTTGTATATGATATGATAGTATATTTCAGTGGACTCCAAAAAATTCAACCAGAGAACTCTTTCAGCCAAAAACACCTTCAGTAAAGTCCCTGGATATAAAATTAACGCAAACAAATCATTACACTTCCTCTACTTCAAGGATAAAACAGGTTGAGAAGAAATTAGGGATATGACAACTTTCACATTAGTCACAAATAATAAAAAATACCTCAGTGTCACTTCAACCAAGCAAAGTAAAAGATCTTTATGACAAAGTATCCTCAAGTCTGTGAAGAAAAAATTGAAGAAAATCTCAGATGGAAAGATTTTCCATGCTTATGGATTGGTAGAAAGCACATTGCAAAAATGGCCAACTTGCCAAAAGCAATCAATATATTCAAGGCAATTGCTATCACAAATTCCAACTCACTTCTTCATACAGTTAGAAAGAGCAATTTGAAAACTCATTTGAAAAAACAAAAACCCCATGACAGAGAAAAACTATCCTCAACAAGAAAAGAACTTTTTATTTTTTTTTCTGCTTGTAAAATTTATTCACCACAAGGACACCCGTAAAAGAAGAAGCAGGAGCTGATATCTGATCTGTGTTCCTCTTGAAAGCCTTGCATTGTAACACAGCATAAGGATATCAAAAAAGGATGTGTTTGCTTTTCATTTGTGGAACATTCCGTACATGTAATACAATGTGCTCTGATCAAGTGCACCCACAATCCCTCCTGCTCCTTCTGTGAGACCTGCTCCGCATCTCATCATCTCTCCCTTCCAAATTTTTGTAGTCTTTCGCTAATTTTTTTTTGTGCATATTTCTAACACTGGATCCTTTCATTTCTTTTTTTAAATTAACTTGAGTATTTCTTATTTACATTTTGAGTATTATCCTTTCCCGGTTTCCAGGCCAACATACCCCAACCCCTCCACCTCCCCTTCTTTATGGGTATTCCTCCCCATCCTCACCCCATTGCCACACTTCTACAATCACGTTCACTAGGTTCAGTCTTAGCAGGAACAAGGACTAACTTCCTTTCTCACGAGTGATCTTACTAGGATATTCAATGCTACCTATGAGGTCAGAGTTCAGGGTCAGTCCATGCATAGTCTTTAGGTAGTGGGTTAGTCCCTGGAAGCTCTGGTTGCTTGGCATTGTTGTTCATATGGGGTCTTGAGCTCCTGCAAGTTTTCCAGTTATTTCTGACCTCTTCAACGTCTCTGTTCTCAGTTCAGTGCTTTGCTGCTGGCATTCACCTCTGTATTTGCTATATCTGGCTGTGTCTCTCAGCAGATATCTACATCTGGGATTTGCTTCATCCATCTTGTCTAATTGGGTAGCTGTATATGTACGGGCCACATGTGGGGCAGGCTCTGAATGGGTGTTCCTTCTGTCTCTGTTTTATGTTGCCTCTCTTCCCTGCCAAGGGTACTCTTATTCCCATTTTAAAGAAGGAGTGAAGCATTCACATTTTGATCATCAGTCTGGAATTTCATGTGTTCTAGGCCTCTTGGGTAATTCAAGCATTTAGGCTAATAGCAACATATTAATGAGTGCATACCATGTGTGTTTTTTTTTTTTTTTTGTGATTGGGTTACATCACTCAGCTTGATATTTTCCAGTTCCATCAATTTGCCTATGAATTTCATAAAGGCAATGTTATTGATAGATGAGTAATATTCCATTGTGTAGATGTAATCAGATCTTCTGTATCCATTCCTCTGTTGAAGGGCATCTGGGTTCTTTCCAGCTTCTGGCTATTATAAATAAGGCTGCTATAAACATAGTGGAGCACGTGTCTTTTTCATATGCTGGGGGCATCTTTGGTTATATGCCCAAGAGAGGTAGATCTGGATCCTCAGGCAGTTCACTGTCCAGTTTTCTGAGGAACCTCCAGACTGATTTCCAGAATGGTTGTACCAGTCTGCAATCCCACCAACAATGGAGGAGTGTTCCTCTTTCTCCGCATCCTCGCCAGCATCTGCTGTCACCTGAGTTTTTGATCTTAGCCATTCTCACTGGTGTGAGGTGAAACCTCAGGGTTGTTTTGATTTGCATTTCCCCTATGACTAAAGATGTTGAACATTTCTTTAGGTGTTTCTCAGCCATTCGGCATTCCTCAGCTGTGAATTCTTTGTTTAGCTCTGACCCCATTTTTTAATAGGGCTATTTGTCTCAATGCGGTCTAATTTCTTGAGTTCTTTGTATATTTTGGATATAAGGACTCTATCTTTTTGCAGGATTGGTAAAGATCTTTTCCTTCTTTTGGGAATCACTATACCTTACCTCAAACTGTGTAACAGAAAAATAATGATAAAAATTTAATGGTTATGGTACAGAGACAAATACCCAGATCAATGGAATAGAATTGAAGACCCAGAAATGAAGGCACACACCAGGAACTTGGTATTTGACAAAGGAGCCAAAATCATCCAATGGAAAAAACATAGCATTTTCAACAAATAGTGCTGGTTTGACTGGAAATAGCATGTAGAAGAAGGATATCAATCAATTCTTAATACTACCGCATACAAAGCTCAAGTAAAAGTGGATCAAGGGTCTCCACATAAAACCATATAACCTAACCCTAGTAGAAGACAAATGTCAAAGAGTCAGGACACTTGGGCACTGTAAATGAATATAAAACCAATGGCTTATGCTCTAAGATAAAGATTTGACAAATGGAACTCATAAATTGTAAAGCTTTTGTAAGGCAAAGGGCACTGCTATTAGCAGTAAGAAGCAACCAACCAGATTAAGAAAAGATCTTAGGGTTGGGGATTTAGCTCAGAGGTAGAGCTAGCTGCCAAGTAAACGCAAGGTCTCGGTTCGGGTCTCCAGTTCCAAAAAAAAGAAAAAAAAAAAAAGAAAAGATCTTTATCAATCCTCCAATTGATAGAGGGCTAAATTCAATCTATACAAAGACTCAATGAATTATGTTACAGGGAATCAAATAGTCCTATCAAAATTGTGCATAGAGCTAAACAATGAATTCTTAACTGAGGAATATCAACATCCTCAGCCATCGGGTAAATGGAAATCAAAAAAAAAAAAAAACAAAAAACAAAAAAAAAAAAACAAAACAAAAAAACAAATCAAACAAAACAAACAAAACAAAACAAAACAAAAAAACAACAAAAAAAAACCATGAGATTCCACAGCACACCAATCAGAATGGCTAAGATAAAAAACAAATTCAGTAGACAAATGATATTTTGGTGTGGTGTGGAGAAAGAGGAACACTCCTCCAATGTTGGTGGGATTGCAAGCTGTTATAACCACTCTGGAAATCAATCTGGAATTTTCTAACAAAATTTGTTCTACATGACGATCCCGGCAATACCACTTCTGGGTATTTACCCAAAAGATGCTCCAACATATAACAAGGACACATGATGCTATATGTGGAAAGCAACTATATATATATATATATATATATATATATATATATATATATATATATCTGCATACATACTCACACATAAATTGTATGTATAAACACACACACACACACACACACATATATACATATATACATATATACATATATTTGCCAGAAGCTGAAAAGAACCCAGATGTCCCTCAACAAAGAAATGGATAAAGGAAATGTGGTATATTTACACCCTGTATTCTAAGCTATCAAAAACAATGTTTGCATAAAATTCTTAGGATGGAATTAGAAATTTTCATTCTGTGTGAGGTAATAACACAAATAATATAAACTAATTGGAAGTGTGTATCAACCCAAAAGTGTGGAATTAATAAGAAAGAATCCACAGGTCATATGAAGCCTAAGCAAAAGAAGACCAAAATGTGGATGCTACATTGTTTCTAAGAAGAAGGAACAAAATATTCATGGGAGGAAATACAATGATAAAGAGTCAAACAGGACTGGGAAGAAAGGTGGGTCAACCAGAGACTGTCCCACGTGGGATCCATCCACTATGCCGCCACCCAATTCAGACTTCATTGCTGATGCCAACAAACTTGCTGATAGAAACTGGCTATGGATGTTCCCTGAGAGGCTCTGACAGATCCCTACTTGATATAAAATGAGATGGTTGCAGCTAACCATTGGATTACACATGGGGGTTTCAATGGAAGTTTTAGAGAAAATACTTAATGAGCTGAAGGGATTTGCAAACTCCCAGGAAGAACAACAATATCAACCAACAAGACCCCACCAGAAATTAGGATTAAACAACCCCACTAGTGAGTACAGTTTGAGGAACCAATGATTCCAGCCACATGTGTGGCAGAGAAATGCACTGTCCAGCATGATTGGAATTAAAATCCTTTAATCCAGTGAAGACTTGTTTCCCCAGTGTAGGGTAAATGCCAGGGCATTGAGGCTAGGGAAGTGAGTTGGTGGAAATGGGAACATTCTCAAAGAAGCTGGAAGGGGGTTTATGGGAGAGGAGAAAGGAGATACCATTTGAACTGAAAATACATAAAATATTCAGGAAAATTATTAAATAAAAATGACATTATGTCTCTCAAATTAATAGTAAAATATCATTCCCCTTTTCTGATATTGGCTCAAATATTAGAGTTTGGCATTAATTTCATTTGTTTTCTTTTGCTGTCTATAATCAATATGTCCCCTTTTGTTATGACTTATTTAAACAAAACTGTATTTTACAATTTAAAGAAATATAGAATGAAAAAAAATACTGACATCATTTGTGATTCAAAGACAGTAACAATTTTACTATATTTCCTTTACTAAAAGTTAGACATTT